>NC_054484.1:112724110-112925275 GCF_017639515.1 Carcharodon carcharias | reverse complement strand
TCAGGAGGGAGGGGTGTGGGGCGTGGGTAGGTGACCCTTTTGGGGACATAATCTCAGGAGAGGGGGGTTGGGGGGGTAGGTGAGCCGTTTGGGGACATAGTCTCAGGATTGGGTGGTGGGAGGGGGTGTGGGTAGGTGACACTTTTGGGGACATAGTCTCAGGAGGGGGGTGGGTGCGTGGTGGGTAGGTGACTCTTTTGGGGACATAGTCTCAGGAGGTCCGGGTGGGGGGTGGTAGGTGACCCTTTTGGGGACATAGTCTCAGGAGGGGGGGGGTGTGGGGGTGTAGGTGACCCCTATGGGGACATAGTCTCAGGAGCGGGGTGGGGGTGGTGGGGGGTGTATTTGACCCTTTTGGGGACATAGTGTCAGGAGGGGTGGGTTGGGGGGGCAGTAGGTGACCCTCTTTTAGGGACATAGTCTCAGGCAGGGAGGGTGTGGGGGGGTTAGGTGACCCTTATGGGGGACATAGTCTCAGGGCGGGGTGGGAGGGTGGTGGGTAAGGGTGACCTATTGGGACTAGTCTCAGGAGGGGGCTGGTGGGGGGGCATTGGTGACCCTTTAGGGGCATAGTCTCAGGAGGGGTGGGTTGTGGGGAGTTAGGTGTCCCTTTTGGGGACATAGTCTCAGGAGGGAGGGTTGGGGGGTTTGGGTGGCCCTTCTGGGGACAAAGTCTCAGGAGGGGCTGTTGGTGTGGGGGGTTAGGTGACCTTTTGGTGCCAATCGTCTCATGAGGCGAGGGAGGGGGGGGTAGGAGACCCTTTTGGGGACATAGTCTCAGGCGGGGTGGGCTGGGGGGGGTGGGTGACCATTTTGGGGACATAGTCTCAGGAGAGGGGGGTTGGCTGACCCTTTTGGGGACATAGTCTCAGGAGGGGCGGGTGGGGGGGGGGTGGCTGACCCTTTTGGGGACATAGTCTCAGGAGGGGGGGGTGGGGGGGGTGTGGGTGACCCTTTTGGGACATAGTCTCAGGAGGGGTGGTGGGGGGGGGTGGGTGACCCTTTTGGGGACATAGTCTCAGGAGGGGGGGTGGGGGGGGGGTGGGTGACCCTTTTGGGGACATAGTCTCAGGAGGGGGTTGGGGGGTGGGTGGGTGACCCTTTTGGGGACATAGTCTCAGGAGGGGGGGTGGGGGGGGGGTGGGTGACCCTTTTGGGGACATAGTCTCAGGAGGGGGGGGTGGGGGGGGGTGGGTGACCCTTTTGGGGACATAGTCTCAGGAGGGGGGGGTGGGGGGGGGGGTGGGTGACCCTTTTGGGGACATAGTCTCAGGAGGGGGTGTGGGGGGGGGTGGGTAGGTGACCTTTTGGGGACATAGTCTCAGGAGGGGGGGGGTGGGGTTGTGACCCTTTTGGGACATAGTCTCAGGAGAGGCGGGGTTGGGGGTTGGTGGGTAGGTGACCCTTTTGGGGACATAGTCTCAGGAGGGGGGCTGGTGGGAAGTGGGTAGGTGACCCTTTTGGGGACATAGTCTCAGGAGGGTGGGGGTGGGGTGGGTAGGTGACCCTTTTGGGGACATAGTCTCAGGAGGGGGGGTCGGGGGTGTGGGTGGTGACCTTTTGGGGGACATAGTCTCAGGCGGGTGGGGGTGCGTGGGGTTGGTAGGTGACCCTTTTGGGGACATAGTATCAGGAGGGGGGGGTTGGGGGGGGGTGGGTGACCCTTTTTGGGACATAGTCTCAGGAGGGAGGGGTGGGGGGGTGTCGGTGACCCTTTCGGGGACATAGTCTCAGGAGGGGGGGTGGGGTTTGGGTGGGTGACCCTTTTGGGGACAAGTCTCAGAGGGCGGGGGGTCGGGGGTGTGGGTAGGTGGACCCTTTTGGGGACCTTATTCAGGAGGGGGTGTTGGGGGCTGGGTAGGTGACCCTTTTGGGGGACATAGTCTCAGGAGGCGGGTTTGGGGGGGTGGTAGGTGACCCTTTGGGGACATAGTCAAGGGAGGGGCGTTAGGTGACCCTTTTGGGGACATAGTCTGAGTAGGGGGGGGGTAGGTGACCCTTTTGGGGACATAGTCTCAAGTGGGGGGTTGGGGGGGTGGGTAGGTGACCCTTTTGGGGACATAGTTTCAGGTGGAGGGGGTGGATGGGATAGGTAGGTCACCCTTTTGGGGACATAGTCTCAGGGGGTGGTTGGGGGGGGTTGGGTAGGTCAACCATTTTGGGGACATAGTCTCAGGGTGTGGGGGTGGGGTGGGAGCGTAGGTGAGCCTTTTGGGGACATAGTCTCAGGAGGGGGGGTGGTGGGGTGGTAGGGACTCTTTTGGGGACATAGTCTCAGGAGGGGTGGGGGGGTAAAGTGACCCTTTTGGGGACATAGTCTCAGGAGGGGGGGTGGGGGGTGGGTAGGTGAACCTTTTGGGGACATAGTCTCAGGAGGGAGGGGTGGGGGGTGTCGGTAGGTGACCCTTTGGGGACATTTTCTCAGGAAGGGTGGGGTGGGTTTGTAGGTGACCCTTTTTCGGACATAGTCTCAGGAGGGGGGGTGGGGGCGGGTGGATAGGGGACCCTTTTCGGGACATTGTCAGAGGAGGGGGGTTAGGTGACCCTTTTGGGGACATAGTCTGAGTATGGGGGGTGGGTGACCCTTTTGGGGACATAGTCTCAGGAGGGGGGTTTGGGGGGGTTGGGTAGGTCACCCTTTTGGGGACATAGTTTCAGGAGGAGGGTGTGGGGGGTCTGTGTAGGTGACCCTTTTGGGGACATAGTCTCGGGGGGGTGGTCGGGGGTTGGGTAGGTGACCATTGGGGACATATTCTCAGGGTGTGGGGAGGGGTGGGTGACCCTTTTGGGGACATAGTCTCAGGAGGTGGGGGTGGGGGGGTGGTTGGGTGACCCTTTAGGGGACATAGTCTCAGGAGGGGGTGTGGGGGGGTGGGTGACCCTTTTGGGGACACAGTCTCAGGAGGGGGGGTGGGGGGGGTGGGTGACCCTTTTGGGGACATAGTCTCAGGAGGGGGGGTGGGGGGGGTGGGTGACCCTTTGGGGACATAGTCTCAGGAGGGGGGGTGGGGGGGGTGGGTGACCCTTTTGGGGAACATAGTCTCAGGAGGGGGGGTGGGGGGGGTGGGTGACCCTTTTGGGGACATAGTCTCAGGAGGGTTGGGTGGGGGGGGTGGGTGACCCTTTTGGGGACATAGTCTCAGGAGGGGGGTGGGTGGGGGGGGGTGGGTGACCCTTTTGGGGACATAGTCTCAGGAGGGGTTGTGGGCGGGGGTGGGTGACCCTTTTGGGGACATAGTCTCAGGAGGGGGGGTGGGGGGGGTGGGGTGACCCTTTTGGGGACATAGTCTCAGGAGGGGGGGTGGGGGGGGTGGGTGACCCTTTTGGGGACATAGTCTCAGGAGGGGGGGTGGGGGGGGGTGGGTGACCCTTTTGGGGACATAGTCTCAGGAGGGGGGGGTGGGGGGGGTGGGTGACCCTTTTGGGGACATAGTCTCAGGAGGGGGGGGGTGGGGGGGGGTGGGTGACCCTTTTGGGGACATAGTCTCAGGAGGGGGGTGTGGGGGGGGGTGGGTGACCCTTTTTTGGACATAGTCTCAGGAGGGGGGGTGGGGGGGGGTGGGTGACCCTTTTGGGGACATAGTCTCAGGAGGGGGGGTGGGGGGGGGGTGGGTGACCCTTTTTGGGACATAGTCTCAGGAGGGGGGGTGGGGGGGGTGGGTGACCTTTTGGGGACATAGTCTCAGGAGGGGGGGTGGGGGGGGTGGGTGACCCTTTTGGGGACATAGTCTCAGGAGGGGGGGGGGGGGGGGTGGGGGGTAGGTGACCTTTTGGGGACATAGTCTCAGGAGGGGGTTGGTTGGGGGTGGGTAGGTGACCTTTTGGGGACATAGTCTCAGGAGGGCGTGGTCGGGGTGTTGGGTAGGTGACCTTTTGGGGACATAGTCTCAGGGAGGGGGGGGAGGGGGGGTAGGTGACCCTTTTGGGGACATAGTCTCAGGAGGGGGGGTGGGGGTTTGGGTAGGTGTCCCTTTGGGGACATAGTCTCAGGAGGTGGTTGGGGGGTGTGGGTAGGTGACCCTTTTGGGGACATAGTCTCAGGAAGGGGAGGTTGGGGGGGTGTGGGTAGGTGACCTTTTGGGGACATAGTCTCAGGAGGGGGTGTGTGGGGGGGTGTGTAGGTGATGACCCATTGGGGTACATAGTCTCAGGAGGGCGGGGTGGGGGGTGGGGGTGCTGGAAGGTGACCCTTTTGGGGACATAGTCTCAGGAGGGGGGTGGGTGGGGGGTGGGTGACCCTTTTGGGGACATAGTCTCAGGAGGGGGGGTGGGGGGGGTGGGTGACCCTTTTGGGGACATAGTCTCAGGAGGGGGGTGTGGGGGGGTGGTGGGTGACCCTTTTGGGGACATAGTCTCAGGAGGGGGGGGTGGGGGGGGTGGGTGACCCTTTTGGGGACATAGTCTCAGGAGGGGGGGGTGGGGGGGGTGGGTGACCCTTTTGGGGACATAGTCTCAGGAGGGGGGGGTGGGGGGGTGGGTGACCCTTTTGGGGACATAGTCTCAGGAGGGGGGGGTGGGGGGGGTGGGTGACCCTTTTGGGGACATAGTCTCAGGAGGGGGGTGGGGGGGGGTGGGTGACCCTTTTGGGGACATAGTCTCAGGAGGGGGGTGGTGGGGGGTGGTGGGTGACCCTTTTGGGGACATAGTCTCAGGAGGGGGGGTGGGGGGGCTGGGTGACCCTTTTGGGGACATAGTCTCAGGAGGGCGGGGTGGGGGGCTTGGGTAGGTGACCGTTTTGGGGACATTATCTCAGCAGGAGTGTTGTGGGGGGGTGGATAGGTGACCCTTTTGGGGACATAGTCTCAGGAGGCGGGTTGGGGGCGGGTGGATAGGTGACCCTTTTCGGGACATAGTCAGAGGAGGGGGGTTAGGTGACCCTTTTGGGGACATAGTCTGAGGAGGGGGGGTAGGTGACCCTTTTGGGGACATAGTCTCAGGAGGGGGGTTGGGGGGGTTTGGTTAGGTCACCCTTTTGGGGACATAGTTTCGGGGGTGGGGGTGGGGGCATGCGTAGGTGACCCTTTTGGGGACATAGCTCGGGGGGGGTGGTCGGGGGTTGGGTAGGTCACCATTTTGGGGACATAGTCTCAGGGTGTAGGGAGGGGGGTAGGTGAGCCTTTGGGGACATAGTCTCAGGAGGGCGGTAGGATGGGGTGTGTAGGTGACTCTTTTGGGGACATAGTCTAAGGAGGGGGTTGGGGGTTAGGTTACACTTTTGGGGACATAGTCTCAGGAGGAGGGGGGTGGGCGGTGGGTAGGTGACCCTATTGGGGACATAGTCTCAGGAGGGCGGGGTGTGGGGGTTTGGGTAGTTGACCATTTTGGGGACATAGGCTCAGGAGGGAGGGGTGTGGGGCGTGGGTAGGTGACCCTTTTTGGGGACATAGTCTCAGGGTGGGGGGAGGGGGTGTAGGTGACCCGTTTGGGGACATAGTCTCAGGAGGGCGGGTTGGGGGTCTGGGTAGGTGACACTTTTGGGGACATAGTCTCAGGAGTGGGGGTGGCGTTGTGGGTAGGTGACCCTTTTGGGGACATAGTCTGAGGAGGGGGGTAGGTGCCCCTTTTGGGGACATTGTCTCAGCAGGGGGGGTTGGGTGTTGGGTAGGTGACCCTTTTGGGGACATAGTCTCAGGAGGGGGGTGTGGGGGGTGGGGGTAGGTGACCACTTTGGGGACATAGTCTCAGGAGGGGAGGGTTGGGGTGTCGTGGGTAGGTGACACTTTTGGGGACATGTCTCAGGAGGGGGGTGGGGATGTGGGTAGGTGACACTTTGGGGACATAGTCTGAGGTTGGAGGGGGTAGGTGACACTTTTGGGGACATAGTCTCAGGAGGGGGATGGGGGGGTGGTTAGGTGACCATTTTCGGGACATAGTCTCAGGAGGGGGGGTGGGGTGGGTGGGTAGGTGACCCTTTTGGGGACATAGTCTCAGGAGGGGGGGGTGGGGTGGTGGGTAGGTGACCCTTTTGGGGACATAGTCTCAGGAGGGGGGGTGGGTGGGGGTGGGTTGGTGACCCTTTTGGGGACATAGTCTCAGGAGGGGGATGGTGGGGGATGGGTAGGTGACCCTTTTGGGGACATAGTCTCAGGAGGGGGGTGGGGAGTGGCTGGGTAGGTGACCTTTTGGGACATAGTCTAGGAGGTGGGGTGGTGGCTGGTGGTAGGTGACCTTTTGGGGACATAGTCTCAGGATGGGGGGATGGGTAGGTGACCTTTTGGGGACATAGTCTCAGGTGGGGTGGGTGGGGGGGGGTGGGTAGGTGACCTTTTGGGGACATAGTCTCAGGAGGGGGCGGTGGGGGGGGTGGGTAGGTGACCCTTTTGGGGACATAGTCTCAGGAGGGGGGTTGTGGGGGGTTTGGGTAGGTGACCCTTTTGGGGACATAGTCTCAGGAGGGGGTTGGTGGGGGCTGGGTAGGTGACCCTTTTTGGGGACATAGTCTCAGGAGGGGGGTTTGTGGGTGGGTGGGTAGGTGACCCTTTTGGGGACATAGTCTCAGGAGGGGGGTGGGCGGGTGGGTAGTTGACCCTTTTGGGGACATAGTCTCAGGAGGGGGGTGGGTGGGTGGGTAGGTGACCCTTTTGGGGACATAGTCTCAGGAGGGTGGGTGGGGGGGTGGGTAGGTGACCCTTTGGGGACATAGTCTCAGGGTTGGGGTGCGGGGCGTGTGTAGGTGACCCTTTTGGGGACATAATAGGAGGGGGGGGGAGGGGTTGGGTAGGTGACCCTTTTGGGGACATAGTCTCAGGAGGGTTGGTGTGGGGGGGGGACTGGGTAGGTGACCCTTTTGGGGACATTGTCTCAGGAGGGGGGTAGGTGAACCTTTTGGGGGACATAGTCTCAGGAGGGGGGGTGGGGGAGGTGGGTAGGTGACCTTTTTGGGGACATAGTCTCAGAAGGGGGGTGTGGGGGGTGCGTAGGTGACCCTTTTGGGGACATAGTCTCAGGAGGGTGGGTGGGGGGGGGTGGGTAGGTACCCATTGGGGGCATAGTCTGGAAGGGGGGGTGGGGCCTGTGGGGTAGGTGACACCTTTTGGGGACACAGTCTCAGAGGGGGGTGGGGTGGGGGGTGGGTAGGTGACCCTTTTGGGGACATAGTCTCAGGAGGGGGGGTGGGGTGGAGGGGTAGGTGACCCTTTTGGGGACATAGTCTCAGGAGGGGGGGTGTGGGGGTTGGGTAGGTGACCCTTTGGGGACATAGTCTCAGGAGGGGGGATGTGGGTGTGCTTAGGTGACCCTTTTGGGGACATAGTCTCAGGATGGCGGGGGGTGGGTGGTGGACCCTTTTGGGGACATAGTCTCAGGAGGGGGGGTAGGGTGGTGACCCTTTTGGGGACATAGTCTCTGGAGGGGGGGGTGGGTGTAGTTGTGTTGGTGACCCTTTTGGGGACATAGTCTCAGGAGGGCGGTGGTGGAGGGCTAGGTGACCCTTTTGGGGACATAGTCTCAGTTGGAGGGGGTCGTGGGGGTTGGTAGGTGACCCTTTTGGGGACATAGTCTCGGAGGGGTGGTGGGGTGGTTGACCCTTTTGGGGACATAGTCTCAGGAGGGCGGGGGGTGGGGGGGTAGGTGACACTTTTGGGGGCAGAGTCTCAGGAGGGCGGGGTGTGGGGGGTAGGTGACCCTTTTGGGGACATAGTCTCAGGAGGGCGGGCTGGGGGGTTAGGTTGACCCTTTTGGGGACATAGTCTCAGGAGGGGGTGGGGGGGGTGGTTAGGTGACCCTTTTTGGGGACATAGTCTCAGGAGGGGCGGGGTGGGGGTGGGTAGGTGACCCTTTTGGGGACATAGTCTCAGGATGGGGGGTGGGGGGGTGGGTAGGTGACCCTTTTGGGGACATAGTCTCAGGAGGGGGTGTGGGTGTTGGGCAGGTGACCCTTTTGGGGACATAGTCTCAGGAGGGGTTTTGGGGGGTTGGGTAGGTGACACTATTGGTGGAAATAGTCTCAGGAGGGGGGGTTGGGGGGGGGGGTGGGTAGGTGACCTTTTGGGGACATAGTCTCAGGAGGGGGGGGTTGGTAGGTGACCCTTTTGGGGACATAGTCTCAGGACGGGGGGTGGGTTGGTGACCCTTTTGGGGACATAGTCTCAGGAGGGGGTGGTGAGTGGGGTGGGTAGGTGACCATTTTGGGGACATAGTCTCAGAGGGTGGGGGTGGGGGGCATGCGTAGGTGACCCTTTTGGGGCATAGTCTCAGGAGGGGGGGGGTGGGTAGAACCTTTGTGGACATAGCCAGGGAGGGGGGGGGTAGGGGGGAGGGGTATGGGGAAGGGATGGGGGGGGATGGGGGGGTTGGGTTTGGGGTAGGTGACCCTTTTGGGGACTAGTCTGTGGGTGGGGGTTGGGGTGGTAGGTGACCCTTTTGGGGACATAGTCTCAGGAGGAGGGTGTTGGGGGGGTGTGGGTAGGTGACCCTTTTGGGGACATAGTCTCAGGATGGGGGGTGGGGGGGGGGGTAGGTGACACTATGGGGACCTAGTCTCAGGAGGGCGTGGTGGGGTGGCTGGGTAGGTGACCCTTTTGGGACATAATCTGAGAAGAGGGGTTAGAATCCCCTTTTGGGGACATAATTTCAGGAGGGGCGTTGGGGGGTAGGAGACCCTTTTGGGGACATAGTCTCAGGAGGGGGGGGGGTTGGTGGGTAGGTGACCCTTTTGGGGACATAGTCTCAGGAGGGGGCTTCGTGGGGGGGTAGGTGACCCTTTTGGGGACATAGTCTCAGGAGGGGGGGTGGGGGGTAGGTGACCCTTTTGGGGACATAGTCTCAGGAGGGGGGGGTGGGGTGGTAGGTGACCCTTTTGGGGACATAGTCTCAGGAGGGGGGTTGGGGGGTGTAGGTGACACTTTTGGGGACATAGTCTCAGGAGGGGTGGGTGGGGGGTTATGTGACCCTTTTGGGGACATAGTCTCAGGAGGGGAGGGTGGGGGGCGTAGGTGACCCTTTTGGGGACATAGTCTCAGGAGGGGCGGTGGGTGGGGGTAGGTGACCCTTTTGGGGACATAGTCTCAGGAGGGGGAGTGGGGGGGGTAGGTGACCCTTTTGGGGACATAGTCTCAGGAGGGGGGGTGGGGGTGTGTAGGTGACACTTTTGGGGACATAGTCTCAGGAGGGGGGGTGGGGGGGTAGGTGACCCTTTTGGGGACATAGTCTCAGGAGGGGGGGGTGGGGGTGGGTGGGTGACCCTTTTGGGGACATAGTCTCAGGAGGGGGGGGGTGGGGGGTGGGTGACCCTTTTGGGGACATAGTCTCAGGAGGGGGGGTGGGGGGTGGGTGGGTGACCCTTTTGGGGACATAGTCTCAGGAGGGGGGGGTGGGGGTGGGTGGGTGACCCTTTTGGGGACATAGTCTCAGGAGGGGGGGGTGGGGGGGTGGGTGACCCTTTTGGGGACATAGTCTCAGGAGGGGGGGGGTGGGGGGTGGGTGACCCTTTTGGGGACATAGTCTCAGGAGGGGGGGTGGGGGTGTGGGTGACCCTTTTGGGGACATAGTCTCAGGAGGGGGGGGTGGGGTGGGTGGGTGACCCTTTTGGGGACATAGTCTCAGGAGGGGGGGGGGTGGGTGGGTGGGTGACCCTTTTGGGGACATAGTCTCAGGAGGGGGGGTGGGGGGTGGTGGGTGACCCTTTTGGGGACATAGTCTCAGGAGGGGGGGGTGGGGGGGGGTGGGTGACCCTTTTGGGGACATAGTCTCAGGAGGGGGGTGGGGGGGGTGGTGGGTGACCCTTTTGGGGACATAGTCTCAGGAGGGGGGGTGGGGGGGTGGTGGGTGACCCTTTTGGGGACATAGTCTCAGGAGGGGGGGGTGGGGGGTGGGTGGGTGACCCTTTTGGGGACATAGTCTCAGGAGGGGGGGTGGGGTGGGGTGGGTGACCCTTTTGGGGACATAGTCTCAGGAGGGGGGGGTGGGGGGGGTGGGTGACCCTTTTGGGGACATAGTCTCAGGAGGGGGGGGGTGGGGGTGGGTGGGTGACCCTTTTGGGGACATAGTCTCAGGAGGGGGGGGGTGGGGGTGGGTGGGTGACCCTTTTGGGGACATAGTCTCAGGAGGGGGGGGGTGGGTGGGAGGGTGACCCTTTTGGGGACATAGTCTCAGGAGGGGGGGGTGGGGGTTTGGGTAGTTGACCATATTGGGGACATAGTCTCAGGAGGGTGGGGTGTGGGGCGGGTGGTAGGTGACCTTTTGGGGACATAGTCTCAGGAGGGGGGGTTGGGGCTGGGTAGGTGACCCTTTGGGGGATAGTCTCAGGAGGGGGGTTGGGAGGGGCTGGGTAGGTGACCTTTTGGGGACATAGTCTCAAGTGTGGTGGGTGGGGGGGTGGGTAGGTGACCCTTTGGGGACATAGTCTCAGGAGGGGCGGGTGTGGGGGTGGGTAGGTGACCCTTTTGGGGACATAGTCTCAGGAGGGGGGGTGGGGGAGGTGGGTAGGTGACCCTTTTGGGGACATAGTCTCAGGAGGGGGGGTGGGTTGTTTGGTTAGGGGCCATTTTGGGGACATAGTCTCAGGAGGGGGGTTGGGTGGGGGGTGTGTAGGTGACACTTTTGGGGAATAGTCTCAGGAGGCGGGGTGGGGGGGGGGTGGGTAGGTGACCCTTTTGGGGACATAGTCTCAGGAGGGGGGGGGGTGGGTGACCCTTTTGGGGACATAGTCTCAGGAGTGGGTGGGTTGGTAGGAGACCCTTTTGGGGACATAGTCTCAGGAGGGGTGGGTGGAGGTTGTGGGTAAGTGACCCTTTTGGGGACATAGTCTCAGGAGCGGGGGGGGGGGGGGGTGGGTGACCCCTTTTGGGGACATAGTCTCAGGAGGGGGGGTGTGGGGGGGGTGGGTGACCCTTTTGGGGACATAGTCTCGGGGGGGTGGGTGGGGTGACCCTTTTGGGGACATAGTCTCGGGGGGGGTGGCGGTGGTTGGGTGACCCTTTTGGGGACATAGTCTCAGGAGGGGGGGGTGGGGGTGGGTGGGTGACACTTTTGGGACATAGTCTCAGGAGGGGGGTGTGAGGGGGCAGGGTGGGTGACCCTTTTGGGGACATAGTCTCAGGAGGGGGGTGGGGCGTGGGTGGGTGACCCTTTTGGGGACATAGTCTCAGGAGGGGGGGGTGGGGGGGTGGGTGACCCTTTTGGGGACATAGTCTCAGGAGGGGGGGGGGCTGGGGTGGGTGACCCTTTTGGGGACATAGTCTCAGGAGGGGGGGGTGGGGTGGTTGACCCTTTTGGGGACATAGTCTCAGGAGGGGGGGTGGGGGTGGGTGGGTGACCCTTTTGGGGACATAGTCTCAGGAGGGGGGTGGGGGGGGGTGGGTGACCCTTTTGGGGACATAGTCTCGGGGGGGGTGGGGGGGTGGTGGTGACCCTTTTGGGGACATAGTCTCAGGAGGGGGGTGGGGGGGTGGTGGGTGACCCTTTTGGGGACATAGTCTCGGGAGGGGGGGTGGGGGGGGTGGGTGGGTGACCCTTTTGGGGACATAGTCTCAGGAGGGGGGTGGGGGGGTGGGTGGGTGACCCTTTTGGGACATAGTCTCAGGAGGGGGGGTGGGGTGGGTGGGTGACCCTTTTGGGGACATAGTCTCAGGAGGGGGGTGGGGTGGGTGTGTAGGTGACCCTTTTGGGGACATAGTCTCAGGAGGGGGGGTGGGTGGGGGCTGGGTAGGTGACCCTTTTGGGGACATAGTCTCAGGAGGGGGTTGTGGGTTGTGGGTAGGTGACCCTTTTGGGGACATATCTCAGGAGGGGGGTTGGGTTGGTGACCCTTTTGGGGACATAGTCTCAGGAGGGTGGGGTGGGGGTTGTGTGTAGGTGACCCTTTGGGGACATAGTCTCAGGGTGGAGGGTGGGGACTTGCGTAGGTGACCCTTTTGGGGACATAGTCTCAGGAGGGGGGTGTTGGGGTTTGTGTAGGTGACCTTTTGGGGACATAGTCTCAGGGTGGGGGGAGGGTGGGTAGGTGACCCTTTTGGGGACATAGAATCAGGAGGGTGGGGGTGGGGGGGTGGGTAGGTAACCCTTTTGGGGACATACTCTCAGGAGGGGGGTTGGCGGGGTGGGTAGGTGACCCTTTTGGGGACATAGTCTCAGGAGGGTTGGGTGTGGGGGTGGGTGGGTGACCCTTTTGGGGACATAGTCTCAGGAGGGGGGGAGTGGGGGGTGGTTGGGTGACCCTTTTGGGGACATAGTCTCAGGAGGGGGGGGTGTGGGGGGTGGGTGGGTGACCCTTTTGGGGACATAGTCTCAGGAGGGGGGGTTGGGGGGGTGGGTGGGTGACCCTTTTTGGGGACATAGTCTCAGGAGGGGGGGGGTGTGGGGGTGGGTGGGTGACCCTTTTGGGGACATAGTCTCAGGAGGGGGGGGTGTGAGGGGGTGGGGGGTGGGTGACCCTTTTGGGGACATAGTCTCAGGAGGGGGGGTGGGGTGGGGGTGGTGGGTGACCCTTTTGGGGACATAGTCTCAGGAGGGGGGGGTGGTGGGGGGTGGGGCGGGTGACCCTTTTGGGGACATAGTCTCAGGAGGGGGGGTGGGGTGGGGGGGTGGGTGACCCTTTTGGGGACATAGTCTCAGGAGGGGGGGGGGTGGGGGGGGTGGGTGACCCTTTTGGGGACATAGTCTCAGGAGGGGGGGTGGGGGGGGTGGGTGACCCTTTTGGGGACATAGTCTCAGGAGGGGGGGTGGGGGGGGTGGGTGACCCTTTTGGGGACATAGTCTCAGGAGGGGGGGTGGGGGGGGGTGGGTGACCCTTTTGGGGACATAGTCTCAGGAGGGGGGGTGGGGGGGGTGGGTGACCCTTTTGGGGACATAGTCTCAGGAGGGGGGGTGGGGGGGGGTGGGTGACCCTTTTGGGGACATAGTCTCAGGAGGGGGGGGTGGGGGGGGTGGGTGACCCTTTTGGGGACATAGTCTCAGGAGGGGGGGGTGGGGGGGGTGGGTGACCCTTTTGGGGACATAGTCTCAGGAGGGGGGGGTGGGGGGGGTGGGTGACCCTTTTGGGGACATAGTCTCAGGAGGGGGGGGTGGGGGGGGGTGGGTGACCCTTTTGGGGACATAGTCTCAGGAGGGGGGTGGGTGGTGGGTGGGTGACCCTTTTGGGGACATAGTCTCATGAGGGGGGTGGTGGGGTGTGTTGGGTGACCCATTTGGGGACATAGTCTCAGGAGGGGGGGTGTGGGGTGGGTGGGTGACCCTTTTGGGGACATAGTCTCTGGAGGGGGGTGTGGGGGTGGGTGGGTGACCCTTTTGGGGACATAGTCTCAGGAGGGGGGTGTGGGGGTGGTGGGTGACCCTTTTGGACATAGTCTCTGGAGGAGGGGGGGTGGGGGGGGTGGGGTGACCCTTTGGGGACATAGTCTCAGGAGGGGGGGTGGGGGGGGTGGGGTGACCCTTTTGGGGACATAGTCTCAGGGAGGGGGGGGGTGGGGGGGGTGGTGTGACCCTTTTGGGGACATAGTCTCAGGAGGGGGGGTGGGGGGGTGGGTTGGTAACCCTTTTGGGGACATAGTCTCTGGACGGTGGGTGGGAGTGGTTGGTGACCCTTTTGGGGACATAGTCTCAGGAGGGGGGGGGGTGGGGGGTGGGTAGGTGACCCTTTTGGGGACATAGTCTCAGGAGGCGGGGTGGGGGGGGGTGGGTAGGTGACCTTTTCGGGACATAGTCTCAGAGGAGGGGGGGTTAGGTGACCCTTTTGGGGACATAGTCTGAGTAGGGGTGTGGGTGACCCTTTTGGGGACATAGTCTCAAGTGTGGGGGTAGGGGGGTGGGTAGGTGACCTTTTTGGGGACATAGTTCAGGAGGAGGTGTTGGGGGGAATGGGTAGGTGACCCTTTGGGGACATAGTCTCGGGGGGGTGGTGGGGGGTTGGTAGGTGACCCTTTTGGGGACATATTCTCAGGGTGGGGGAGGGTGGGTAGGTGACCCTTTTGGGGACATAGTCTCAGGAGAGGGTTGGGATTGAGGGGTTGGGTAGGTGACCCTTTTGGGGACATAGTCTCAGGAGGGGTTGGGGGGGAGAAGTTGACACTTTTGGGGACATAGTCTCAGGAAGGGGGCGTGGGGTGTGTAGGTGACCCTTTTGGGGACATAGTCTCAGGAGGGGGGGGTGGGGGGGTGGGTGACCCTTTTGGGGACATAGTCTCAGGAGGGGGGGGGTGGGGGGGGGTGGGTGACCCTTTTGGGGACATAGTCTCAGGAGGGGGGGTGGGGGGGGGTGGGTGACCCTTTTGGGGACATAGTCTCAGGAGGGGGGGGTGGGGGGGGTGGGTGACCCTTTTGGGGACATAGTCTCAGGAGGGGGGGGTGGGGGGGGTGGGTGACCCTTTTGGGGACATAGTCTCAGGAGGGGGGGTGGGGGGGGTGGGTGACCCTTTTGGGGACATAGTCTCAGGAGGGGGGGGTGGGGGGGGTGGGTGACCCTTTTGGGGACATAGTCTCAGGAGGGGGGGGTGGGGGGGGTGGGTGACCCTTTTGGGGACATAGTCTCAGGAGGGGGGGGTGGGGGGGGTGGGTGACCCTTTTGGGGACATAGTCTCAGGAGGGGGGGGTGGGGGGGTAGGTGACCCTTTTGGGGACATAGTCTCAGGAGCTGGGGGTGGGGGTGTGGGTAGGTGACCCTTTTGGGACATAGTCTCAGGAGGGGGGGGTGTGGGGGGTGGGTAGGTGACCCTTTGGGGACATAGTCTCAGGAGGGGGGGGTGGGGGGGGGGTAGGTGAACCTTTTGGGGACATAGTCTCAGGGGAGGTGGGGGGGTGTTTGGTTAGGTGACCATTTTGGGGACATAGTCTCAGGAGGGGGGTTGTGGGGGGGGTGTGTAGGTGACCCTTTTGGGGACATAGTCTCAGGAGGGGGGGGGGGGGGGGGGGTGGTAGGTGACCCTTTTGGGGACATAGTCTCAGGAGGGGGGGGGGTTGGTGACCCTTTTGGGGACATAGTCTCAGGGGGGGGGGGGGGGTAGGTGACCCTTTTGGGGACATAGTCTCAGGAGGGGGTGGTGGGTGGGGTGGGTAGGTGACCTTTTGGGGACATAGTCTCAGGGGTGGGGGGTGGGGGGTGGTGGGTGACCCTTTTGGGGACATAGTCTCAGGAGGGGGGGGTGGGGGGGTGGGTGACCCTTTTGGGGACATAGTCTCAGGAGGGGGGGGTGGGGGGTGGGTGACCCTTTTTGGGACATAGTCTCAGGAGGGGGGGGTGGGGGGGGTGGGTGACCCTTTTGGGGACATAGTCTCAGGAGGGGGGGGTGGGGGGGGGGTGGGTGACCCTTTTGGGGACATAGTCTCAGGAGGGGGGGTGGGGGGGGGTGGGTGACCCTTTTGGGGACATAGTCTCAGGAGGGGGGGGTGGGGGGGGGTGGGTGACCCTTTTGGGGACATAGTCTCAGGAGGGGGGGTGGGGGGGGGGTGGGTGACCCTTTTGGGGACATAGTCTCAGGAGGGGGGGTGGGGGGGGGTGGGTGACCCTTTTGGGGACATAGTCTCAGGAGGGGGGGTGGGGGGGGGTGGGTGACCCCTTTTGGGGACATAGTCTCAGGAGGGGGGGGGGGGGGGGTGGGTGACCCTTTTGGGGACATAGTCTCAGGAGGGGGGGGTGGGGGGGGTGGGTGACCCTTTTGGGGACATAGTCTCAGGAGGGGGGGTGGGGGGGGTGGGTGACCCTTTTGGGGACATAGTCTCAGGAGGGGGGGTGGGGGGGGGGTGGGTGACCCTTTTGGGGACATAGTCTCAGGAGGGGGGGTGGGGGGGGGTGGGTGACCCTTTTGGGGACATAGTCTCAGGAGGGGGGGGGTGGGGGGGTGGGTGACCCTTTTGGGGACATAGTCTCAGGAGGGGGGGGTGGGGGGGGTGGGTGACCCTTTTGGGGACATAGTCTCAGGAGGGGGGGGGGTGGGGGGGGTGGGTGACCCTTTTGGGGACATAGTCTCAGGAGGGGGGGGTGGGGGGGGTGGGTGACCCTTTTGGGGACATAGTCTCAGGAGGGGGGGGTGGGGGGGGTGGGTGACCCTTTTGGGGACATAGTCTCAGGAGGGGGGGGTGGGGGGGGGTGGGTGACCCTTTTGGGGACATAGTCTCAGGAGGGGGGGTGGGGGGGGGGTGGGTGACCCTTTTGGGGACATAGTCTCAGGAGGGGGGGTGGGGGGGGGTGGGTGACCCTTTTGGGGACATAGTCTCAGGAGGGGGGGGTGGGGGGGGTGGGTGACCCTTTTGGGGACATAGTCTCAGGAGGGGGGGGTGGGGGGGGGTGGGTGACCCTTTTGGGGACATAGTCTCAGGAGGGGGGGTGGGGGGGGGGTGGGTGACCCTTTTGGGGACATAGTCTCAGGAGGGGGGGGTGGGGGGGGGTGGGTGACCCTTTTGGGGACATAGTCTCAGGAGGGGGGGGTGGGGGGGGGTGGGTGACCCTTTTGGGGACATAGTCTCAGGAGGGGGGGTGGGGGGGGGGTGGGTGACCCTTTTGGGGACATAGTCTCAGGAGGGGGGGGTGGGGGGGGGTGGGTGACCCTTTTGGGACATAGTCTCAGGAGGGGGGGTGGGGGGGGTGGGTGACCCTTTTGGGGACATAGTCTCAGGAGGGGGGGTGGGGGGTGTGGGTGACCCTTTTGGGGACATAGTCTCAGGAGGGGGGGGGGGGGGTGGGGTGACCCTTTTGGGGACATAGTCTCAGGAGGGGGGGGGGGGGGGGTGGGTGACCCTTTTGGGGACATAGTCTCAGGAGGGGGGTGGGGGGGTGGGTGACCCTTTTGGGGACATAGTCTCAGGAGGGGGGTGGGGGGGGTGGGTGACCCTTTTGGGGACATAGTCTCAGGAGGGGGGTGGGGGGGGGTTGGGTGACCCTTTTGGGGACATAGTCTCAGGAGGGGGGGTGGGGGGGGTGGGTGACCCTTTTGGGGACATAGTCTCAGGAGGGGGGGGTGGGGGGGGGTGGGTGACCCTTTTGGGGACATAGTCTCAGGAGGGGGGGTGGGGGGGGGTGGGTGACCTTTTGGGGACATAGTCTCAGGAGGGGGGGGGGGGGGTGGGTGACCCTTTTGGGGACATAGTCTCAGGAGGGGGGGGGGGGGGTGGGTGACCCTTTTGGGGACATGGTCTCAGGAGAGGGGGGGGGGGTGGGTGACCCTTTTGGGGACATAGTCTCAGGAGGGGGGGGGGTGGGTGGGTGACCCTTTTGGGGACATAGTCTCAGGAGGGGGGGGGTGGGTGGGTGACCCTTTTGGGGACATAGTCTCAGGAGGGGGGGGGGGGGTGGGTGACCCTTTTGGGGACATAGTCTCAGGAGGGGGGGGTGGGGGGTGGGTGACCCTTTTGGGGACATAGTCTCAGGAGGGGGGGGGGGTGGGGTGACCCTTTTGGGGACATAGTCTCAGGAGGGGGGGTGGGGGGTGGGTGACCCTTTTGGGGACATAGTCTCAGGAGGGGGGGGTGGGTGGGTGACCCTTTTGGGGACATAGTCTCAGGAGGGGGGTGGGTGGGGGGGTGGGTGACCCTTTTGGGGACATAGTCTCAGGAGGGGGGGTGGGGGGGGGTGGGTGACCCTTTTGGGGACATAGTCTCAGGAGGGGGGGGTTGGGGGGGTGGGTGACCCTTTTGGGGACATAGTCTCAGGAGGGGGGGGTGGGGGGGGTGGGTGACCCTTTTGGGGACATAGTCTCAGGAGGGGGGGGTGGGGGGGGTGGGTGACCCTTTTGGGGACATAGTCTCAGGAGGGGGGGGGGTGGGGGGGTGGGTGACCCTTTTGGGGACATAGTCTCAGGAGGGGGGGGTGGGGGGGGGTGGGTGACCCTTTTGGGGACATAGTCTCAGGAGGGGGGGTGGGGGGGGGTGGGTGACCCTTTTGGGGACATAGTCTCAGGAGGGGGGGTGGGGGGGGTGGGTGACCCTTTTGGGGACATAGTCTCAGGAGGGGGGTGGGTGGGTGACCCTTTTGGGGACATAGTCTCAGGAGGGGGGGTGGGGGGGGGTGGGTGACCCTTTTGGGGACATAGTCTCAGGAGGGGGGGGTGGGGGGGGTGGGTGACCCTTTTGGGGACATAGTCTCAGGAGGGGGTGTGGGGGGGGGTGGGTGACCCTTTTGGGGACATAGTCTCAGGAGGGTGTGTGGGGGGGGGTGGGTGACCCTTTTGGGGACATAGTCTCAGGAGGGGGGGTGGGGGGGGGGTGGGTGACCCTTTTGGGGACATAGTCTCAGGAGGGGGGGTGGGGGGGGGTGGGTGACCCTTTTGGGGACATAGTCTCAGGAGGGGGGGTGGGGGGGGGTGGGTGACCCTTTTGGGGACATAGTCTCAGGAGGGGGGGTGGGGGGGGGTGGGTGACCCTTTTGGGGACATAGTCTCAGGAGGGGGGGTGGGGGGGGGTGGGTGACCCTTTTGGGGACATAGTCTCAGGAGGGGGGGGTGGGGGGGGTGGGTGACCCTTTTGGGGACATAGTCTCAGGAGGGGGGGTGGGGGGGGGTGGGTGACCCTTTTGGGGACATAGTCTCAGGAGGGGGGGGTGGGGGGGGGTGGGTGACCCTTTTGGGGACATAGTCTCAGGAGGGGGGGTGGGGGGGGGGTGGGTGACCCTTTTGGGGACATAGTCTCAGGAGGGGGGGGTGGGGGGGGGTGGGTGACCCTTTTGGGGACATAGTCTCAGGAGGGGGGGGTGGGGGGGGGTGGGTGACCCTTTTGGGGACATAGTCTCAGGAGGGGGGGTGGGGGGGGGTGGGTGACCCTTTTGGGGACATAGTCTCAGGAGGGGGGGGTGGGGGGGGGTGGGTGACCCTTTTGGGGACATAGTCTCAGGAGGGGGGGTGGGGGGGGGTGGGTGACCCTTTTGGGGACATAGTCTCAGGAGGGGGGGGTGGGGGGGGGGTGGGTGACCCTTTTGGGGACATAGTCTGAGGAGGGGGGGGTGTGGGGGGTGGGTAGGTGACCCTTTTGGGGACATAGTCTCAGGAGGCGGGGTGGGGGCGGGTGGGTAGGTGACCCTTTTCGGGACATATTCAGAGGAGGGGGGTTAGGTGACCCTTTTGGGGACATAGTCTGAGTAGGGGTGTGGGTGACCCTTTTGGGGACATAGTCTCAAGTGTGGGGTTTTGGGGGGTTGGGTAGGTCACCTTTTTGGGGACATAGTTTCAGGGGGTGGAGGTGGGGGAGGGGGTGGGAAGGTGACCCTTTTGGTGACATAGCCTCGGGGGGGTGGTCGGGGGTTTGGGTAGGTGACCATTTTGGAGACATATTCTCAGGGTGTGGGGAGGGGGTTAGGTGACCCTTTTGGGGACATAGTCTCAGGAGCGGGTGGGGGTGGGGTGTGTTGGTGACTCTTTTGGGGACATAGTCTAAGGAGAGGGTTGGGGGGGTAGGTTACACTTTTGGGGACATAGTCTCAGGAGGGGGGGTGGGGGGGGGTGGGTGACCCTTTTGGGGACATAGTCTCAGGAGGGGGGGTGGGGGGGGTGGGTGACCCTTTTGGGGACATAGTCTCAGGAGGGGGGGTGGGGGGGGGTGGGTGACCCTTTTGGGGACATAGTCTCAGGAGGGGGGGTGGGGGGGGGGTGGGTGACCCTTTTGGGGACATAGTCTCAGGAGGGGGGGTGGGGGGGGGTGGGTGACCCTTTTGGGGACATAGTCTCAGGAGGGGGGGTGGGGGGGGGTGGGTGACCCTTTTGGGGACATAGTCTCAGGAGGGGGGGTGGGGGGGGGGTGGGTGACCCTTTTGGGGACATAGTCTCAGGAGGGGGGGTGGGGGGGGGTGGGTGACCCTTTTGGGGACATAGTCTCAGGAGGGGGGGTGGGGGGGGGTGGGTGACCCTTTTGGGGACATAGTCTCAGGAGGGGGGGTGGGGGGGGTGGGTGACCCTTTTGGGGACATAGTCTCAGGAGGGGGGGTGGGGTTGGGTGACCCTTTTGGGGACATAGTCTCAGGAGGGGGGGGGGGGGGTGGGTGACACCTTTTGGGGACATAGTCTCAGGAGGGGGGGTGGGGGGTGGGTGGACCCTTTTGGGGACATAGTCTCAGGAGGGGGGGTGGGGGGGGGGTGGGTGACCTTTTGGGGACATAGTCTCAGGAGGGGGGGTGGGGGGGGGGTGGGTGACCCTTTTGGGGACATAGTCTCAGGAGGGGGTGTGGGGGGGGGTGGGTGACCCTTTTGGGGACATAGTCTCAGGAGGGGGGGGTGGGGGGGGGGTGGGTGACCCTTTTGGGGACATAGTCTCAGGAGGGGGGGTGGGTGGGGGTGGGTGACCCTTTTGGGGACATAGTCTCAGGAGGGGGGGTGGGGGGGGTGGGTGACCCTTTTGGGGACATAGTCTCAGGAGGGGGTGGGTGGGGGGGGGTGGGTGACCCTTTTGGGGACATAGTCTCAGGAGGGGGGGTGGGTGCGGGGTGGGTAGGTGACCCTCTTGGGGACCTAGTCTCAGGAGGTGTTGGTGGGGGGTTGGGTAGGTGACCCTTTTGGGGACATAGTCTCAGGAGGTGCGGGTGGGGTTTTGGGTAGGTGACCCTTTTGGGGACATAGTCTCAGGAAGGGGGGGTGGGGGGGGTGGGTAGTTGACCCTATTGGGGGACATAGTCTCAGGAGTGCGGGGTGGGGGTGGGGGTGGGAAGGTGACCCTTTTGGGGACATTGTCTCAGGAGGGGGTTGGGCTGTTTGGGTAGGTGACCCGTTTGGGGACATAGTCTGAAGTTCGGGGAGTAGGGTGACCCTTTTGGGGACATAGTCACAGGAGGGGTGGTTGGGTTGGTGACCCTTTTGGGGACATAGTCTCAGGATGGGTGGGTGGGGGTTGTGGGTAGGTGACGCTTTTGGGGACATAGTCTCAGGGGGTGGGGGTGGGGGGGCGTGCATAGGTGACCCTTTTGGCGACATAGTGTCAGCGTGGGGGGGAGGGTGGGTATCTGACCCTTTTGGGGACATAGACTCAGGAGGGTGGTGTGTGGGGTGAGTAGGTTACCCTTTTGGGGACATAGTCTCAGGAGGGGGGGTTGGGGGGATGGGTATGTGACCCTTTTGGGGACATAGTCTCAGGAGGGGGGGTTGGGGGGGTGGGTACGTGACCCTTTAGGGGACATAGTCTCAGGAGGGGGGGTGGGGGGTTGGTTGGTGTCCCTGTTGGGGACATATTCTCAGGAGGGCGGGGGTGGTGGTGGCTGGGTAGTTGACCCTTTTGGGGACATAGTCTCAGGAGGGCGGGGGTGTGGGGGGTGGGTTGGTGACCCTTTGGGGGACATTATCTCAGGGGGGGGGGGGGGGGGGGGCCCTGGGTAGGTGACCCTTTTGGGGACATAGTCTCAGGAGGGGGGTGGGGGTGGTGAGTAGGTGACCCTTTTGGGGACATAGTCTGAGTAGAGGGTGTGGGGGTGTAGGTAGTTGACCCTTTTGGGGACATAGTCTCAGGAGGGGGGGGGGTGGGTGGGTGGGTGACCCTTTTGGGGACATAGTCTCAGGAGGGGGGGGTGGGGGGGTGGTGACCCTTTTGGGGACATAGTCTCAGGAGGGGGGGGTGGGGAGGGGGTGGGTGACCCTTTTGGGGACATAGTCTCAGGAGGGGGGGGGTGGGGGGGTGGGTGACCCTTTTGGGGACATAGTCTCAGGAGGGGGGGGTTGGGTGGGAGACCCTTTTGGGGACATAGTCTCAGGAGGGGGGGGGGGTGGGTGGGTGACCCTTTTGGGGACATAGTCTCAGGAGGGGGGGGGTGGGGGGGTGGGTGACCCTTTTGGGGACATAGTCTCAGGAGGGGGGTGGGGAGGGGGTGGGTGACCCTTTTGGGGACATAGTCTCAGGAGGGGGGGGGGGGGGGGTGGGTGACCCTTTTGGGGACATAGTCTCAGGAGGTGTTGTTGGGCGGGGTGGTTAGGTGACCATCTAGGGGACATAGTCTCAGGAGGGGGGAGTGGGGGGCTGGGTAGGTGACCCTTTTGGGCACATTGTCTCAGGAGGGGGTTGGGGGTTGTGGTTAGGTGACCCTTTTGGGACATAGTCTGAGGGGGGGGGTAGGTGACCCTTTTTGGGCATATTAGTCTCAGGACGGGTGGTTGGGTTGGTGACCATTTTGTGGACATAGTCTCAGGACGGGTGGGTGGGGGGTGTGGGTAGGTGACCCTTTTGGGGACATAGTCTCAGGGGGTGGGGGGTGGGGGGCGTGCGTAGGTGACCCTTTTGGTAACATAGTCTCAGGAGAGGGGGTTGGGGTTTGGGTAGGTGACCCTTTTGGGGACATAGTCTCAGGGTGGGGGGAGGGTGGGGTAGTTGACCCGTTTGGGGACATAGTCTCTGGAGGGGGTTTGGGGGGTTGGGTTGGTGACCCTTTTGGGGACATAGTCTCAGGAGGGGGGGTGGGGGGGGTGGGTGACCCTTTTGGGGACATAGTCTCAGGAGGGGGGGTGGGGGGGGTGGGTGACCCTTTTGGGGACATAGTCTCAGGAGGGGGGGTGGGGGTGGGTGGGTGACCCTTTTGGGGACATAGTCTCAGGAGGGGGGGTGGGGGGGGTGGGTGACCCTTTTGGGGACATAGTCTCAGGAGGGGGGGTGGGGGGGTGGTGACCCTTTTGGGGACATAGTCTCAGGAGGGGGGGGTGGGGGGGGTGGGTGACCCTTTTGGGGACATAGTCTCAGGAGGGGGGGTGGGGGGGTGGGTGACCCTTTTGGGGACATAGTCTCAGGAGGGGGGGGGTGGGGGGTGGTGGGTGACCCTTTTGGGGACATAGTCTCAGGAGGGGGGGTGGGGGGGGTGGGTGACCCTTTTGGGGACATAGTCTCAGGAGGGGGGGTGGGGGGGGGGGTGGGTGACCCTTTTGGGGACATAGTCTCAGGAGGGGGGGTGGGGGGGGTGGGTGACCCTTTTGGGGACATAGTCTCAGGAGGGGGGGTGGGGGTGGGGTGGGTGACCCTTTTGGGGACATAGTCTCAGGAGGGGGGGTGGGGGGGGTGGGTGACCCTTTTGGGGACATAGTCTCAGGAGGGGGGGTGGGGGGGGGTGGGTGACCCTTTTGGGGACATAGTCTGAGGAGGGGGGGTGGGGTGGGTGACCCTTTTGGGGACATAGTCTCAGGAGGGGGGGTGGGGGGGGGTGGGTGACCCTTTTGGGGACATAGTCTCAGGAGGGGGGGTGGGGGGGGTGGGTGACCCTTTTGGGGACATAGTCTCAGGAGGGGGGGTGGGGTGGGGGTGGGTGACCCTTTTGGGGACATAGTCTCAGGAGGGGGGGTGGGGGGGGTGGGTGACCCTTTTGGGGACATAGTCTCAGGAGGGGGGGTGGGGGGGGTGGGTGACCCTTTTGGGGACATAGTCTCAGGAGGGGGGGTGGGGGGGGGTGGGTGACCCTTTTGGGGACATAGTCTCAGGAGGGGGGGGTGGGGTGGGTGGGTGACCCTTTTGGGGACATAGTCTCAGGAGGGGGGGGGTGGGGGGTGGGTGACCCTTTTGGGGACATAGTCTCAGGAGGGGGGGTGGGGGGGGGTGGGTGACCCTTTTGTGGACATAGTCTCAGGAGGGGGGGGTGGGGGTGGGTGGGTGACCCTTTTTGGGGACATAGTCTCAGGAGGGGGGGGTGGGGGGGGTGGGTGACCCTTTTGGGGACATAGTCTCAGGAGGGGGGGTGGGGGGGTGGTGGGTGACCCTTTTGGGGACATAGTCTCAGGAGGGGGGGGTGGGGGGGTGGGTGACCCTTTTGGGGACATAGTCTCAGGAGGGGGGGGTGGGGGGGGTGGGTGACCCTTTTGGGGACATAGTCTCAGGAGGGGGGGGTGGGGGGGTGGGTGGGTGACCCTTTTGGGGACATAGTCTCAGGAGGGGGGGGGGTGGGTGGGTGACCCTTTTGGGGACATAGTCTCAGGAGGGGGGGGTGGGGGTGGGTGGGTGACCCTTTTGGGGACATAGTCTCAGGAGGGGGGGTGGGGGTGGTGGGTGGGTGACCCTTTTGGGGACATAGTCTCAGGGAGGGTGGGGGGCGTGGTGGCGTGGGTGACCCTTTTGGGGACATAGTCTCAGGAGGGGGGGAGGTGGTGGGTGGGTGCACCCTTTTGGGACATAGTCTCAGGAGGGGGGGGTGCGGGGGGTGGGTGACCCTTTTGGGGACATAGTCTCAGGAGGGGGGGGTGGGGGTGGGTGACCCTTTTGGGGACATAGTCTCAGGAGGGGGGGGGGGTGGGTGGGTGACCCTTTTGGGGACATAGTCTCAGGAGGGGGGGGGGGGGGTGGGTGATCCCTTTTGGGGACATAGTCTCAGGAGGGGGGGGGTTGGGGTGGGTGGGTGACCCTTTTGGGGACATAGTCTCAGGAGGGGGGGTGGGGGGGGTGGGTGACCCTTTTGGGACATAGTCTCAGGAGGGGGGGTGGGGGGGGGTGGGTGACCCTTTTGGGGACATAGTCTCAGGAGGGGGGGGTGGGGGGGGTGGGTGACCCTTTTGGGGACATAGTCTCAGGAGGGGGGGTGGGGGGGGTGGGTGACCCTTTTGGGGACATAGTCTCAGGAGGGGGGGTGGGGGGGGGTGGGTGACCCTTTTGGGGACATAGTCTCAGGAGGGGGGGTGGGGGGGGTGGTGGGTGACCCTTTTGGGGACATAGTCTCAGGAGGGGGGGTGGGGGGGGTGGGTGACCCTTTTGGGGACATAGTCTCAGGAGGGGGGGTGGGGGGGGTGGGTGACCCTTTTGGGGACATAGTCTCAGGAGGGGGGGTGGGGGGGTGGGTGACCCTTTTGGGGACATAGTCTCAGGAGGGGGGTGGGTTGGGGGTTAGTAGGTGACCCTTTAGTGGACATAGTATCAGATGGGGGGGTCGGGGGGTTGGGTCGGTGACCCTTTTGGGGACATAGTCTCAGGGTGGGTGGAGGGGGTGTAGGTACCCGTTTGGGGACATAGTCTCAGGAGGTGGGGGTGTGGGGGTGGGTAGGTGACCCTTTTGGGGACATAGTCTCAGGAGGGGCTGGTGGGGGGCTGTTGGTAGGTGACCCTTTTGGGGACATAGTCTCAGGAAGGGGGGTTGGGGGGATGGGTAAGTGACCCTTTTGGGGACATAGGTCTCAGGAGGCGGTTGGGGGTGGGTGCGTAGGTGACCCTTTTGGGGACATATTCTGAGGAGGGCGGATGGTAGGTGACCATTTTGGGACATAATCTCAGGAGGGGGGGTGGGGAGTGGGTGTGTAGGTGACGCTTTTGGGGACATAGTCTCAGGAGGGGTTGTTTGGGGGGGGTGGGTAGGTGACCTTTAGGGGACATAGTCTCAGGATGGGGTGGGGAGGGGGTGTGGGATGGTGACCCTATTGGGGACATAGTCTCAGGATGGGGGGTGGGGGGGTGGGTGGGTGACCCTTTTGGGGACATAGTCTCAGGAGGGGGGGTTGGGGGTGGGTGGGTGACCCTTTTGGGGACATAGTCTCAGGAGGGGGGGTGGGGGGTGGTGGGTGACCCTTTTGGGGACATAGTCTCAGGAGGGGGGGGTGGGGGGGTGGGTGGTGACCCTTTTGGGGACATAGTCTCAGGAGGGGGGTGGGCTGGGGTGGGTGGTGACCCTTTTGGGGACATAGTCTCAGGAGGGGGGTGGGGGGGGTGGGTGACCCTTTTGGGGACATAGTCTCAGGAGGGGGGGTGGGGGGGTGGGTGACCCTTTTGGGGACATAGTCTCAGGAGGGGGGGTGGGGGTGGGTGACCCTTTTGGGGACATAGTCTCAGGAGGGGGGGTGGGGTGGGTGGGTGACCCTTTTGGGGACATAGTCTCAGGAGGGGGGGTGGGGGGGGTGGGTGACCCTTTTGGGGACATAGTCTCAGGAGGGGGGGTGGGGGGGGGTGGGTGACCCTTTTGGGGACATAGTCTCAGGAGGGGGGGTGGGGGGGGGTGGGTGACCCTTTTGGGGACATAGTCTCAGGAGGGGGGGTGGGGGGGGGTGGGTGACCCTTTTGGGGACATAGTCTCAGGAGGGGGGGTGGGGGGGGGTGGGTGACCCTTTTGGGGACATAGTCTCAGGAGGGGGGGTGGGGGGGGGGTGGGTGACCCTTTTGGGGACATAGTCTCAGGAGGGGGGGTGGGGGGGGGGTGGGTGACCCTTTTGGGGACATAGTCTCAGGAGGGGGTGTGGGGGGGGGTGGGTGACCCTTTTGGGGACATAGTCTCAGGAGGGGGGGGTGGGGGGGGGTGGGTGACCCTTTTGGGGACATAGTCTCAGGAGGGGGTGTGGGGGGGGGTGGGTGACCCTTTTGGGGACATAGTCTCAGGAGGGGGGGTGGGGGGGGTGGGTGACCCTTTTGGGGACATAGTCTCAGGAGGGGGGGTGGGGGGGGTGGGTGACCCTTTTGGGGACATAGTCTCAGGAGGGGGGGGTGGGGGGGTGGGTGACCCTTTTGGGGACATAGTCTCAGGAGGGGGGGGTGGGGGGGTGGGTGACCCTTTTGGGGACATAGTCTCAGGAGGGGGGGTGGGGGGGGGTGGGTGACCCTTTTGGGGACATAGTCTCAGGAGGGGGGGTGGGGGGGGGTGGGTGACCCTTTTGGGGACATAGTCTCAGGAGGGGGGTGGGGGGGGGTGGGTGACCCTTTTGGGGACATAGTCTCAGGAGGGGGGGGTGGGGGGGTGGGTGACCCTTTTGGGGACATAGTCTCAGGAGGGGGGGTGGGGGGGGTGGGTGACCCTT
The DNA here is from genome assembly GCF_017639515.1 of Carcharodon carcharias. NCBI lineage: Eukaryota > Metazoa > Chordata > Chondrichthyes > Lamniformes > Lamnidae > Carcharodon > Carcharodon carcharias. The sequence goes on along the minus strand of NC_054484.1, from coordinate 112,898,699 downwards.
TTGGGGACATAGTCTCAGGAGGGGGGTGGGGGTGGGTGGGTGACCCTTTTGGGACATAGTCTCAGGAGGGGGGGGGGGGTGGGTGGGTGACCCTTTTGGGGACATAGTCTCAGGAGGGGGGGGTGGGGGTGGGTGGGTGACCCTTTTGGGGACATAGTCTCAGGAGGGGGGGGGGGTGGGGGTGGGTGACCCTTTTGGGGACATAGTCTCAGGAGGGGGGGGGTGGGTGGGTGGGTGACCCTTTTGGGGACATAGTCTCAGGAGGGGGGGGGGGGTGGGTGGGTGACCCTTTTGGGGACATAGTCTCAGGAGGGGGGGGTGGGTGGGTGGGTGACCCTTTTGGGGACATAGTCTCAGGAGGGGGGGGTGGTGGGTGGGTGGGTGACCCTTTTTGGGACATAGTCTCAGGAGGGGGGGGTGGGTGGGTGACCCTTTTGGGGACATAGTCTCAGGAGGGGGGGGGGTGGTGGGTGACCCTTTTGGGGACATAGTCTCAGGAGGGGGGGGGTGGGTGGGTGACCCTTTTGGGGACATAGTCTCAGGAGGGGGGGTGGGGGGGGTGGGTGACCCTTTTGGGGACATAGTCTCAGGAGGGGGGGGTGGGGGGGTGGGTGACCCTTTTGGGGACATAGTCTCAGGAGGGGGGGTGGGGGGGTGGGTGACCCTTTTGGGGACATAGTCTCAGGAGGGGGGGTGGGGGGGGGTGGGTGACCCTTTTGGGGACATAGTCTCAGGAGGGGGGGTGGGGGGGGTGGGTGACCCTTTTGGGGACATAGTCTCAGGAGGGGGGGGTGGGGGGGTGGGTGACCCTTTTGGGGACATAGTCTCAGGAGGGGGGGGTGGGGGGGGTGGGTGACCCTTTTGGGGACATAGTCTCAGGAGGGGGGGTGGGGGGGGTGGGTGACCCTTTTGGGGACATAGTCTCAGGAGGGGGGGTGGGGGGGGTGGGTGACCCTTTTGGGGACATAGTCTCAGGAGGTGGGTTTGGGGGGGTGGGTAGGTGACCCTTTTGGGGACATAGTCTTAGGAGGGGTGGTGGGGGGAGTGGGTAGGTGACCCTTTTGGGGACATAGTCTCAGGAGGGCGTTGGTTGGGTGTGGGTAGGTGACCCTTTTGTGGACATATCTCTGGAGATGGGGTGGGGGATGGTGGGTAGGTGACCCTTTTGGGGACATAGTCTGAGGAGGGGGGTAGGTGACCCTTTTGGAGACATAGTCTCAGGAGGAGGGTGTGGGTTGGTGACCCTTTTGGGGACATAGTCTCAGGAGGTGTTGGTGGGGGGGTGGGTAGGTGACCCCCTTGGGGACATAGTCTCAGGAGGGGCGGGTGGGGGGGGCGTAGGTGACCCTTTTGGGGACATAGTCTCAGGAGGGGGGTTTGGGGGGGTTGGGTAGGTGACCCTTTTGGGGACATAGTCTCAGGAGGGGGATGGGAAGGGGTAGTTGAACCTTTTGGGGACATAGTCTCAGGGGGGGGGTGGGGGGGGTGGGTGACCCTTTTGGGGACATAGTCTCAGGAGGGGGGGGTGGGGGGGGGTGGGTGACCCTTTTGGGGACATAGTCTCAGGAGGGGTGGTGGGGGGGGGTGGGTGACCCCTTTTGGGGACATAGTCTCAGGAGGGGGGGTGGGGGGGGTGGGTGACCCTTTTGGGGACATAGTCTCAGGAGGGGGGGGGTGGGGGGGGTGGGTGACCCTTTTGGGGACATAGTCTCAGGAGGGGGGGTGGGGGGTGGGTGGGTGACCCTTTTGGGGACATAGTCTCAGGAGGGGGGGTGGGGGGGGGTGGGTGACCCTTTTGGGGACATAGTCTCAGGAGGGGGGTGGGGGGTGGGTGGGTGACCCTTTTGGGGACATAGTCTCAGGAGGGGGGTGGGGGGGTGGGTGACCCTTTTGGGGACATAGTCTCAGGAGGGGGGGTGGGGGGGTGGGTGACCCTTTTGGGGACATAGTCTCAGGAGGGGGGGTGGGGGGTGGGTGGGTGACCCTTTTGGGGACATAGTCTCAGGAGGGGGGGTGGGGGTGGGTGGGTGACCCTTTTGGGGACATAGTCTCAGGAGGGGGGGGTGGGGGGGGTGGGTGACCCTTTTGGGGACATAGTCTCAGGAGGGGGGGGTGGGGGGGGTGGGTGACCCTTTTGGGGACATAGTCTCAGGAGGGGGGGTGGGGGGGGGTGGGTGACCCTTTTGGGGACATAGTCTCAGGAGGGGGGGTGGGGGGGGTGGGTGACCCTTTTGGGGACATAGTCTCAGGAGGGGGGGGTGGGGTGGGTGGGTGACCCTTTTGGGGACATAGTCTCAGGAGGGGGGGGTGGGGGGGGGTGGGTGACCCTTTTGGGGACATAGTCTCAGGAGGGGGGGGTGGGGTGGGGTGGGTGACCCTTTTGGGGACATAGTCTCAGGAGGGGGGGTGGGGGGGGTGGGTGACCCTTTTGGGGACATAGTCTCAGGAGGGGGGGTGGGGGGGGTGGGTGACCCTTTTGGGGACATAGTCTCAGGAGGGGGGGGTGGGGGGGGGTGGGTGACCCTTTTGGGGACATAGTCTCAGGAGGGGGGGGTGGGGGGGGGTGGGTGACCCTTTTGGGGACATAGTCTCAGGAGGGGGGGTGGGGGGGGGTGGGTGACCCTTTTGGGGACATAGTCTCAGGAGGGGGGGGTGGGGGGGGGTGGGTGACCCTTTTGGGGACATAGTCTCAGGAGGGGGGGTGGGGGGGGGTGGGTGACCCTTTTGGGGACATAGTCTCAGGAGGGGGGGGTGGGGGGGGGTGGGTGACCCTTTTGGGGACATAGTCTCAGGAGGGGGGGGTGGGGGGGGGTGGGTGACCCTTTTGGGGACATAGTCTCAGGAGGGGGGGTGGGGGGGGGTGGGTGACCCTTTTGGGGACATAGTCTCAGGAGGGGGGGTGGGGGGGGGTGGGTGTAGAACATATTGGGGACATAGTCTCAGGAGGGGGTGGGTGGGTAGGTGACCCTTTTGGGGACATAGTCTCAGGAGGTTGGGTCGGGTGGTTGGGTAGGTGACCCTTTAGGGGACATAGTCTCAGGAGTTGGTGGTGGGGGGGTGTGTAGGTGACACTATTGGGGACATAGTCTCAGGAGGGCGGGGTGGGGGGGGGTAGATGCCCCTTTTGGGGACATAGTGTCAGGAGGGGGAGTGGTTGGGGGTTAGTAGGTGACCCTTTAGTGGACATAGTATCAGATGGGGGGGTCGGGGGGTTGGGTCGGTGACCCTTTTGGGGACATAGTCTCAGGGTGGGTGGAGGGGGTGTAGGTACCCGTTTGGGGACATAGTCTCAGGAGGTGGGGGTGTGGGGGTGGGTAGGTGACCCTTTTGGGGACATAGTCTCAGGAGGGGCGGGTGGGGGGCGTGGGTAGGTGACCCTTTTGGGGACATAGTCTCAGGAAGGGGGGTTGTGGGGGGGTGGGTGACCCTTTTGGGGACATAGTCTCAGGAGGGGGGGTGGGGTGGGGGGTGGGTGACCCTTTTGGGGACATAGTCTCAGGAGGGGGGGTGGGGGGGGGGTGGGTGACCCTTTTGGGGACATAGTCTCAGGAGGGGGGGGGTGGGGGGGGTGGGTGACCCTTTTGGGGACATAGTCTCAGGAGGGGGGGGTGGGGGGGGGTGGGTGACCCTTTTGGGGACATAGTCTCAGGAGGGGGGGGTGGGGGGGGGTGGGTGACCCTTTTGGGGACATAGTCTCAGGAGGGGGGGTGGGGGGGGGTGGGTGACCCTTTTGGGGACATAGTCTCAGGAGGGGGGGGTGGGGGGGGTGGGTGACCCTTTTGGGGACATAGTCTCAGGAGGGGGGGGTGGGGGGGGTGGGTGACCCTTTTGGGGACATAGTCTCAGGAGGGGGGGGTGGGGGTGGGTGGGTGACCCTTTTGGGGACATAGTCTCAGGAGGGGCGGCTGGGCTGGGGTGGGTAGGTGACCCTTTTGCGGACATAGTCTCAGGAGGGGGGTGGGTTGTTGACCCTTTTGGGGACATAGTCTCAGGAGGGGGGGTGGGGGCTGGTGGGTAGGTGACCCTTTTGGGGACATAGTCTCAGGAGGGGGGGTGGGTTGGTGACCCTTTTGGGGACATAGTCTCAGGAGGGGGGGTGGGGTTGTGGGTAGGTGACACTTTTGGTTACATAGTCTCAGGGGGTGGGGGTGGGGGGCTTGCGTAGGTTACCCTTTTGGGGAAATAGTCTCAGGAGGGGGGGGGTCGGGGTATGGGTAGGTGACCCTTTTGGGGACATAGTCTCAGGGTGGGGGGTGGGTGGGTAAGTGACCCTTTTGGGGACATAGTCTCAGGAGGGGTGGGGTGGTGGGGGTGGGTAGGTTACTCTTTTGGGGACATAGTCTCAGGAGGGTTGGTTGGGTTGGTGACCCTTTTGGGGACATAGTCTCAGGAGGGGGGGGGTGGGGGGTGGGTGGGTGACCCTTTTGGGGACATAGTCTCAGGAGGGGGGGGTGGGGGGTGGGTGGGTGACCCTTTTGGGGACATAGTCTCAGGAGGGGGGGGTGGGGGGTGGGTGGGTGACCCTTTTGGGGACATAGTCTCAGGAGGGGGGGGTGGGGGTGGGTGGGTGACCCTTTTGGGGACATAGTCTCAGGAGGGGGGGGTGGGGGGGGGTGGGTGACCCTTTTGGGGACATAGTCTCAGGAGGGGGGGGTGGGGGGGGGTGGGTGACCCTTTTGGGGACATAGTCTCAGGAGGGGGGGGGTGGGGGGTGGGTGGGTGACCCTTTTGGGGACATAGTCTCAGGAGGGGGGGGTGGGGGGTGGGTGGGTGACCCTTTTGGGGACATAGTCTCAGGAGGGGGGGGTGGGGGGGGGGTGGGTGACCCTTTTGGGGACATAGTCTCAGGAGGGGGGGGTGGGGGGGTGGGTGGGTGACCCCTTTTGGGGACATAGTCTCAGGAGGGGGGGTGGGGGGGTGGGTGGGTGACCCTTTTGGGGACATAGTCTCAGGAGGGGGGGTGGGGGGGGGGTGGGTGACCCTTTTGGGGACATAGTCTCAGGAGGGGGGGGTGGGGGGTGGGTGGGTGACCCTTTTGGGGACATAGTCTCAGGAGGGGGGGTGGGGGTGGGTGGGTGACCCTTTTGGGGACATAGTCTCAGGAGGGGGGGTGGGGGGTGGGTGGGTGACCCTTTTGGGGACATAGTCTCAGGAGGGGGGGTGGGGGTGGTGGGTGACCCTTTTGGGGACATAGTCTCAGGAGGGGGGGTGGGGTGGGTGGGTGACCCTTTTGGGGACATAGTCTCAGGAGGGGGGGTGGGGTGGGTGGGTGACCCTTTTGGGGACATAGTCTCAGGAGGGGGGGGTGGGGGGTGGGTGGGTGACCCTTTTGGGGACATAGTCTCAGGAGGGGGGGTGGGGGGTGGGTGGGTGACCCTTTTGGGGACATAGTCTCAGGATGGGGTTTGCGGGGTTTGGGTAGGTGACCCTTTTGGGGACATAGTCTCAGGGTCGGGTGAGGGGGGGTTAGGTGACCCTTTTGGGGACATAGTCTCAGGGAGGGGGGAGGTTGGGTAGGTGACCCTTTTGTGGACATAGTCTCAGGAGGGGGTGTTGGGGTGAGTAGGTGACCCTTTTGGGGACATAGTCTCAGGGGGGGGGTTTGGGTAGGTGACCCTTTAGGGGACATAGTGTCAGGATGGGGGTTGGTGGGTTGGGTAGGTGACCCTTTTGGGGACATAGTCTCAGGGTGGGTGGAGGGGGTGTAGGTGACCCGTTTGGGGACATAGTCTCAGGAGGTGGGGGTGGGGGGGGGGTTAGGTGACACTTTTGGGGACATAGTCTCAGGAAGGGGGGTGGGGATGGGTGTGTAGGTGTCGCTTTTGGGGACATAGTATCAGGAGGGGGGGTTGGGGGGGTGGGTAGGTGACCCTTTTGGGGACATAGTCTCAGGAGGGGGGGTGGGGGTGGTGTGGGTGACCATTTTTTGGACATAGTCTCAGGAGGGGGGGGTGGGGGGGGGTGGGTGACCCTTTTGGGGACATAGTCTCAGGAGGGGGGTTTGGTGGTGGTGGGTGGGTGACCCTTTTTGGGGACATAGTCTCAGGAGGGGGTGTGGGGGGGTGGGTGGGTGACCCTTTTGGGGACATAGTCTCAGGAGGGGGGGTGGGGGGTGGGTGGGTGACCCTTTTGGGGACATAGTCTCAGGAGGGGGGTGGGGGGTGGGTGGGTGACCCTTTTGGGGACATAGTCTCAGGAGGGGGTGGTGGGGGTGGAGTGGGTGACCCTTTTGGGGACATAGTCTCAGGAGGGGGGGTGGGGGTGGGTGGGTGACCCTTTTGGGGACATAGTCTCAGGAGGGGGGGTGGGTGACCCTTTTGGGGACATAGTCTCAGGAGGAGGGTGGTGGGTGGGTGACCCTTTTGGGGACATAGTCTCAGGAGGTGTTGGTGGGGGGGTGGGTAGGTGACCCCCTTGGGGACATAGTCTCAGGAGGGGCGGGTGGGGGGGGGCGTAGGTGACCCTTTTGGGGACATAGTCTCAGGAGGGGGGTTTGGGGGGGTTGGGTAGGTGACCCTTTTGGGGACATAGTCTCAGGAGGGGGGATGGGATGGGGTGTGTAGGTGACCCTTTTGGGGACATAGTCTCAGGGGGGGGGTGGGGGGTGTGGGTAGGTTACACTTTTGGGGACATAGTCTCAGGAGGGGTTGGTGGTGGGGTGGGTAGGTGACCCCTTTGGGGACATAGTCTCAGGAGGGGCGGGTGGGGTAGGTGACCCTTTTGGGGACATAGTCTCAGTAGGGGGGGTGGTGGGGTGTGGGTAGTTGACCCTTTTGGGGACATATTCTCAGGTGTGGGGGGTGGGGGTGTTTGAGCAGATGACCATTTTGGGGACATAGTCTCAGGAGGGGGTGTGTGGGGGCGGTGTGTAGGTGACTCTATTGGGGACATAGTCTCAGGGTGGAGGGCGGGTTGGGGGAGGGGGTGGGAAGGTGACCCTTTTGGGGACATTGTCTCAGGAGGGGATTGGGGTTGTGGTTAGGTGACCCTTTTGGGGACATAGTCTGAGGTTGGGAGGTGTAGGTGACCCTTTTGGGGACATAGTCTCAGGAGGGGTGGTTGGGTTGGTGACCCTTTTGGGGACATAGTCTCAGGAGGGGTGGGTGGGTGTGTGGGTGGGTGACCCTTTTGGGGTCATAGTCTCAGGGGGTGGGGGTGGGGGGCGTGCTAGGTGACTCTTTTGGGGACATAGTCTCAGGAGGGGGGGTCGGGGTTTGGGTAGGTGACCCTTTTGGGGACATAGTCTCAGGGTGGGGGTAGGGTGGGTAGGTGACCCGTTTGGGGACATAGACTCAGGAGGGAGCGGGTGGGGAGGTGGGTAGGTTACCCTTTTGGGGACATAGTCTCTGGAAGGGGGGGTTGGGGGGTTGGGTTGGTGACCCTTTAGGGGACATAGTCTCAGGAGGGGGGTTGGGGGGGTGGGTTCGTGTCCCTATTGGGGACATCGTCTCAGGAGGGCGGGGGTGTTGGGGGTGGGTTGGTGACCCTTTGGGGGACATAGTCTCAGGAGGCGGGGTGGGGGCTGGTGGGTAGGTGTCCCTTTTGGGGACATAGTCTGAGTGGGGGGGTAGCTGACACTTTTGGCACATAGTCTCCGGTGTGGGGGGTGGGGGTGTTGGGTAGGTCACCCTTTTGGGGACATAGACTCAGGGGGTGGGGGTGGGGGGCATGCATAGGTGATCCTTTTGGGGACATAGTCTCGGGGGGGTGATCGAGGGGTTGGGTAGGTGACCATTTTGGGGACATTGTCTCAGGAGGGGGGGTGGGGGTGGGTGGGTAGGTGACCCTCTTGGGGACATTGTCTCAGGAGGGTGGGGTGGGGGGGTGGGTAGGTGACCCTTTTGGGGACATACTCTCAGGAGGGGGGTGTGGGGGGGTTGGGTAGGTGACCCTTTTGGGGACATAGTCTCAGGAGGGGGGATGGGATGGGGTGTGTAGGTGACCCTTATGGGGACATAGTCTCAGGAGAGGGGGTGGGGGGTGTGGGTAGGTTACACTTTTGGGGACATAGTCTCAGAAGGGGGGCGGGCGGTGGATAGGTGACCCGATTGGGGACATAGTCTCAGGAGGACGGGGTGTGGGGGTTTGGGTAGTAGAACATATTGGGGACATAGTCTCAGGAGGGGGTGGGTGGGTAGGTGACCCTTTTGGGGACATAGTCTCAGGAGGTTGGGTTGGGGGGGTGGGTAGGTGACCCTTTAGGGGACATAGTCTCAGGATGGGGGGTGGGGGGGTGTGTAGGTGACACTATTGGGGACATAGTCTCAGGAGGGCGGGGTGGGGGGGGGGTAGATGCCCCTTTTGGGGACATAGTGTCAGGAGGGGGAGTGGTTGGGGGTTAGTAGGTGACCCTTTATTGGACATAGTATCAGATGGGGGGGTCGGGGGGTTGGGTCGGTGACCCTTTTGGGGACATAGTCTCAAGGTGGGTGGAGGGGGTGTAGGTACCCGTTTGGGGACATAGTCTCAGGAGGTGGGGGTGTGGGGGTGGGTAGGTGACCCTTTTGGGGACATAGTCTCAGGAGGGGCGGGTGGGGGGCGTGGGTAGGTGACCCTTTTGGGGACATAGTCTCAGGAAGGGGGGTTGGGGGGATGGGTAAGTGACCCTTTTGGGGACATAGTCTCAGGAGGCGGTTGGGGGTGGGTGCGTAGGTGACCCTTTTGGGGACATATTCTGAGGAGGGCGGATGGTAGGTGACCATTTTGGGGACATAATCTCAGGAGGGGGGTGGGGTGGGTGTGTAGGTGACGCTTTTGGGGACATAGTCTCAGGAGGGTTGTTTTGGGGGGGGTGGGTAGGTGACCCTTTAGGGGACATAGTCTCAGGAGGTGGGGGTGGGGGGGTGTGGGTAGCTGACCCTATTGGGGACATGGTCTCAGGAGGGCGGGGTGGAGGGTGTGGGTAGGTGACCATTTTGAGGACATAGACTCAGTAGTGGGGTTGGTGGTAGGTGGGGTGATGACCCTTTTGGGGACACAGGCTCAGTAGGGGGGGTGGGGACGGGTGGGTAGGTGACCGTCTTGGGGACATAGTATCAGGAGCTGGGGTTGGGGGGGGTGGGTAGGTGACCCTTTTGGGGACATAGTCTCAGGAGGGGCGGCTGGGCTGGGGTGGGTAGGTGACCCTTTTGCGGACATAGTCTCAGGAGGGGGGTGGGTTGTTGACCCTTTTGGGGACATAGTCTCAGGAGGGGGGGTGGGGGCTGGTGGGTAGGTGACCCTTTTGGGGACATAGTCTCAGGAGGGGGGTGGGTTGGTGACCCTTTTGGGGACATAGTCTCAGGAGGGGGGGTGGGGTTGTGGGTAGGTGACACTTTTGGTTACATAGTCTCAGGGGGTGGGGGTGGGGGGCTTGCGTAGGTGACCCTTTTGGGGACATAGTCTCAGGAGGGGGGGGTGGGGGGTGGGTGGGTGACCCTTTTGGGGACATAGTCTCAGGAGGGGGGGGTGGGGGGGGTGGGTGACCCTTTTGGGGACATAGTCTCAGGAGGGGGGGGTGGGGGTGGGTGGGTGACCCTTTTGGGGACATAGTCTCAGGAGGGGGGGTGGGGGGGGGTGGGTGACCCTTTTGGGGACATAGTCTCAGGAGGGGGGGTGGGGGGGGGGTGGGTGACCCTTTTGGGGACATAGTCTCAGGAGGGGGGGGTGGGGGGGGGTGGGTGACCCTTTTGGGGACATAGTCTCAGGAGGGGGGGTGGGGGTGGGTGGGTGACCCTTTTGGGGACATAGTCTCAGGAGGGGGGGTGGGGGGGGTGGGTGACCCTTTTGGGGACATAGTCTCAGGAGGGGGGGGTGGGGGGGGGTGGGTGACCCTTTTGGGGACATAGTCTCAGGAGGGGGGGGTGGGGGGATGGGTTGGTGACCCTTTTGGTGACATAGTCTCAGAAGGGGGGGTTGGGGGGGTGGGTAGGTGACCCTTTAGGGGACATAGTCTCAGGAGGGGGGTTGGGGGGGTGGGTTCGTGTCCCAATTGGGGACATAGTCTCAGGAGGGCGGGGTGGTGGGGGCTGGGTAGGTGACCCTTTTGGGTACATCGTCTCAGGAGGGCGGGGGTGTTGGGGGTGGGTTGGTGACCCTTTGGGGGACATTATCTCAGTAGTGGGGGTGGGGACGGGTGGGTAGGTGAACCTCTTGGGGACATAGTATCAGGAGCTGGGGTTGGGGGGGTGGGCAGGTGACCCTTTTGGGGACATAGTCTCAGGAGGGGCGGGTGGGCTGGGGTGGGTAGGTGACCCTTTTGCGGACGTAGTCTCAGGAGGGGGGGTGGGTTGGGGACCCTTTTGGGGACATAATCTCAGGAGGGGGGGTGGGGGCTGGTGGGTAGGTGACCCTTTTGGGGACATAGTCTCAGGAGGGGGTGTGGGTTGGTGACCCTTTTGGGGACATAATCTCAGGAGGGGGGGTGGGGGCTGGTGGGTAGGTGACCCTTTTGGGGACATAGTCTCAGGAGGGGGTGTGGGTTGGTGACCCTTTTGGAGACATAGTCTCAGGAGGGGGGTTGGGGGTGTGGGTAGGTGACCCTTTTGGTTACATAGTCTCAGGGGGTGGGGGTGGGGGGCTTGCGTAGGTTACCCTTTTGGGGACATAGTCTCAGGAGGGTGGGGTCGGGGTTTGGGTAGGTGACCCTTTTGGGGACATAGTCTCAGGGTGGGGGGAGGAAGGGTAGGTGACCCTTTTGGGGACATAGTCTCAGGGAGGGGGGAGGTTGGGTAGGTGACCCTTTTGTGGACATAGTCTCAGGAGGGGGTGTTGGGGGGGTGCGTAGGTGACCCTTTTGGGGACATAGTCTCAGGGGGGGGGTTTGGGTAGGTGACCCTTTAGGGGACATAGTGTCAGGATGGGGGTTGGTGGGTTGGGTAGGTGACCCTTTTGGGGACATAGTCTCAGGGTGGGTGGAGGGGGTGTAGGTGACCCGTTTGGGGACATAGTCTCAGGAGGTGGGGGTGGGGGGGGGGTTAGGTGACACTTTTGGGGACATAGTCTCAGGAATGGGGGTGGGGATGGGTGTGTAGGTGTCGCTTTTGGGGACATAGTATCAGGAGGGGGGGTTGGGGGGGTGGGTAGGTGACCCTTTTGGGGACATAGTCTCAGGAGGTGGGGGTGGGGTGGTGTGGGTAGTTGACCCTATTGGGGACATGGTCTCAGGAGGGCAGGGTGGAGGGGGTGGGTAGGTGACCCTTTTGGGGACATAGACTCAGTAGGGGGGTTGGTGGGGGGTGGGTTGATGACCCTTTTGGGGACATAGGCTCAGTAGGGGGTGTTGGGGAGGGTGGGTTGGAGACCCTCTTGGGGACATAGTATCAGGAGCTGGGTTTGGGGGGGTGGGTAGGTGACCCTTTTGGGGACATAGTCTTAGGAGGGGCGAGTGGGGGGAGTGGGTAGGTGACCCTTTTGGGGACATAGTCTCAGGAGGGCGTTGGTTGGGTGTGGGTAGGTGACCCTTTTGTGGACATATCTCTGGAGATGGGGTGGGGGATGGTGGGTAGGTGACCCTTTTGGGGACATAGTCTGAGGAGGGGGGTAGGTGACCCTTTTGGAGACATAGTCTCAGGAGGAGGGTGTGGGTTGGTGACCCTTTTGGGGACATAGTCTCAGGAGGGGGGGTGGGGGTGTGGGTAGGTGACCCTTTTGGGGACATAGTCTCAGGGGGTGGGGGTGGGGGGCTTGCGTAGGTGACCCTTTTGGGGACGTAGTCTCAGGAGGGGTGGTCGGGGCTTATGTAGGTGACCCTTTGGGGACATAGACTCAGGAGGGTGGGGTTTGGGGGTTGGGTCGGTGACACTTTTGGGGACATAGTCTCAGGAGGGTGGGGGTTGGGGCGTGGGTAGGTGTCCGTTTTGGGGACATAGTCTCAGGAGGCGGGTGGGGGTGGGTGGGTAGGTGACCCTTTTGGGGACATAGTCTGAGGAGGGGGGTAGGTGACCCTTTTGGAGACATAGTCTCAGGAGGAGGGTGTGGGTTGGTGACCCTTTTGGGGACATAGTCTCAGGAGGGGGGGTGGGGGTGTGGGTAGGTGACCCTTTTGGGGACATAGTCTCAGGGGGTGGGGGTGTGGGGCTTGCGTAGGTGACCCTTTTGGGGACGTAGTCTCAGAAGTGGTGGTCGGGGTTTATGTAGGTGACCCTTTGGGGACATAGACTCAGGAGGGTGGGGTTTGGGGGTTGGGTCGGTGACACTTTTGGGGACATAGTCTCAGGAGGGTGGGGGTTGGGGGGTGGGTAGGTGACCGTTTTGGGGACATAGTCTCAGGAGCGGGTGTTGGAGGGGTGGGTAGGTGACCCTTTAGGGGACATAGTCTCAGGATGGGGGGTGGGGGGTGGGTAGGTGACCCTATTGGGGACATAGTCTCAGGAGGGCGGGATGTGGGGGGCTGGGTAGGTGACCCTTTTGGGGACATAGTCTGAGGAAGGGGGGGTAGGTGCCATTTTGGGGACATAGCCGCAGGAGGGGGGTTGGTGGAGGGGGTAGGTGACCGTTTTGGGGACTTAGTCTCAGGAGGGGGGGTGGAGGGGTGGTGGGTAGGTGTCCCTTTTGGGGACATCGTCTCAGGAGGGCGGGGGTGTGGGGGGTGGGTAGGTGACCCTTTGGGGGACATTATCTCAGGAGGGGGGGTGGTGGGGCTGGGTAGGTGACCCTTTTGGGGACATAGTCTCCGGAGGCGGGGTGGGGCCTGGTGGGTAGGTGTCCCTTTTGGGGACATAGTCTGAGTAAGGGGGGGGGGTAGCTGACACTTTTGGGCACATAGTCTCCGGTGTAGGGGATGGGGGTGTTGGGTAGGTCACCCTTTTGGGGACATAGACTCAGGGGGTGGGGGTGGGGGGCATGCGTAGGTGACCCTTTTGGGGACATAGTCTCGGGGGGGTGGTCGAGGGGTTGGGTAGGTGACCATTTTGGGGACATTGTCTCAGGAGGGGGGGTGGGGGTGAGTGGGTAGGTGACCCTCTTGGGGACATTGTCTCAGGAGGGTGGGGTGGGGGGGTGGGTAGGTGACCCTTTTGGGGACATAGTCTCAGGAGGGGGGTTTGGGGGGGTTGGGTAGGTGACCCTTTTGGGGACATAGTCTCAGGAGGGGGGATGGGATGGGGTGTGTAGGTGACCCTTTTGGGGACATAGTCTCAGAAGGGGGGGTGGGGGGTGTGGGTAGGTTACACTTTTGGGGACATAGTCTCAGGAGGGGGGCGGGCGGTGGATAGGTGACCCTATTGGGGAAATAGTCTCAGGAGGGCGGGGTGTGGGGGTTTGGGTAGTAGAACATATTGGGGACATATTCTCAGGAGGGGGAGGTGGGTAGGTGACCCTTTTGGGGACATAGTCTCAGGAGGTTGGGTGGGTGGGGCTGGGTAGGTGAGCCTTTTGGGGACATAGTCTCAGGAAGCAGGGTTGGGGCGGTTGGGTAGGTGACCCTTTTGGGGACATAGTCTGAGGAGGGGGGTAGGTGACCCTTTTGGAGACATAGTCTCAGGAGGAGGGTGTGGGTTGGTGACCCTTTTAGGGACATAGTCTCAGGAGGGGGGGTGGGGGTGTGGGTAGGTGACCCTTTTGGGGACATAGTCTCAGGGGGTGGGGGTGTGGGGCTTGCGTAGGTGACCCTTTTGGGGACATAGTCTCAGGAGGGGTGGTTGGGGTTTGTGTAGGTGACCCTTTGGGGACATAGACTCAGGAGGGTGGGGTTTGGGGGTTGGGTCGGTGACACTTTTGGGGACATAGTCTCAGGAGGGGGGGGTTGGGGGGTGGGTAGGTGACCCTTTTGGGGACATAGTCTCAGGAGGGGGTGTTGGAGGGGTGGGTAGGTGACCCTTTAGGGGACATAGTCTCAGGATGGGGGGTGGTGGGTGGGTAGGTGACCCTATTGGGGACATAGTCACAGGAGGGCGGGGTGGGGGGGGCTGGGTAGGTGACCCTTTTGGGGACATAGTCTGAGGAAGGGGGGGTAGGTGCCATTTTGGGGACATAGCCGCAGGAGGGGGGGTGGTGGAGGGGTTAGGTGACCCTATTGGGGACATAGTCTCAGGAGGGGGGGTGGAGGGGTGGTGGGTAGGTGACCCTTTTGGGGACATCGTCTCAGGAGGGCGGGGGTGTGGGGGGTGAGTAGGTGACCCTTTTGGGGACATACCTCAGGAGGCGGGGTGGGGGCGGGTGGGTAGGTGTCCCTTTTGGGGACATAGTCTGAGTGGGGGAGGTAGCTGACACTTTTGGGCACATAGTCTCCGGTGTGGGGGTTTGGTGTGTTGGGTAGGTCACCCTTTTGGGGACATAGACTCAGGGGGTGGGGGTGGGGGGCATGCGTAGGTGACCCTTTTGGGGACATAGTCTCGGGGGGGTGGTCGAGGGGTTTGGTAGGTGACCATTTTGGGGACATTGTCTCAGGAGGGGGGGTGGGGGTGGGTGGGTAGGTGACCCTCTTGGGGTCATTGTCTCAGGAGGGTGGGGTGGGGGGGTGGGTAGGTGACCCTTTTGGCGACATAGTCTCAGGAGGGGGGTTTGGGGGGGTTGGGTAGGTGAACCTTTTGGGGACATAGTCTCAGGAGGGGGGATGGGATGCGGTGTGTAGGTGACCCTTTTGGGGACATAGTCTCAGGAGGGGGGGTGGGGGGTGTGGGTAGGTTACACTTTTGGGGACATAGTCTCAGGAGGGGGGGTGTGGGGGGTGTGGATAGGTGACCCTATTGGGGAAATAGTCTCAGGAGGGCGGGGTGAGGGGGTTTGGGTAGTAGAACATATTGGGGACATAGTCTCAGGAGGGGGGGGTGGGTAGGTGACCCTTTTGTGGACATAGTCTCAGGAGGCGGGTGGGGGTGGGTGGGTAGGTAACCCTTTTGGGGACATAGTCTGAGGAGGGGGGTAGGTGACCCTTTTGGAGACATAGTCTCAGGAGGAGGGTGTGGGTTGGTGACCCTTTTGGGGACATAGTCTCAGGAGGGGGGGTGGGGGTGTGGGTAGGTGACCCTTTTGGGGACATAGTCTCAGGGGGTGGGGGTGTGGGGCTTGCGTAGGTGACCCTTTTGGGGACATAGTCTCAGGAGGGGTGGTCGGGGTTTGTGTAGGTGACCCTTTGGGGACATAGACTCAGGAGGGTGGGGTTTGGGGGTTGGGTCGGTGACACTTTTGGGGACATAGTCTCAGGAGGGGGGGGTTGGGGTGGTAGGTAGGTGACCCTTTTGGGGACATAGTCTCAGGAGGGGGTGTTGGAGGGGTGGGTATGTGACCCTTTAGGGGACATAGTCTCAGGATGGGGGGTGGGGGGGTGGGTAGGTGACCCTATTGGGGACATAGTCTCAGGAGGGCGGGGTGGGGGGGGCTGGGTAGGTGATCCTTTTGGGGACTTAGTTTGAGGAAGGGGGGGTAGGTGCCATTTTGGGGACATAGCCGCAGGAGGGGGGGTGGTGGAGGGGGTAGGTGACCCTATTGGGGACATAGTCTCAGGAGGGGGGGTGGAGGGGTGGTGGGTAGGTGACCCTTTTGGGGACATCGTCTCAGGAGGGCGGGGGTGTGGGGGGTGGGTAGGTGACCCTTTTGGGGAAATTATCTCAGGAGGGGGGGTGGGGGGGCTGGGTAGGTGACCCTTTTGGGGACATACCTCAGGAGGCGGGGTGGGGGCGGGTGGGTAGGTGTCCCTTTTGGGGACATAGTCTTAGTGGGGGGGGGGTAGCTGACACTTTTGGGCACATAGTCTCCGGTGTGGGGGTTGGGGGTGTTGGGTAGGTCACCCTTTTGGGGACATAGACTCAGGGGCTGGGGGTGGGGGGCATGCGTAGGTGACCCTTTTGGGGACATAGTCTCGGGGGGGGTGGTCGAGGGGTTGGGTAGGTGACCATTTTGGGGACATTGTCTCAGGAGGGGGGGTGGGGGTGGGTGGGTAGTTGACCCTCTTGGGGACATTGTCTCAGGAGGGTGGGGTGGGGGGGTGGGTAGGTGACCCTTTTGGGGACATAGTCTCAGGAGGGGGGTTTGGGGGGGTTGGGTAGGTGACCCTTTTGGGGACATAGTCTCAGGAGGGGGGATGGGATGGGGTGTGTAGGTGACCCATTTGGGGACATAGTCTCAGGAGGGGGGGGTGGGGGGTGTGGGTAGGTTACACTTTTGGGTCATAGTCTCAGGAGGGGGGCGGGCGGTGGATAGGTGACCCTATTGGGGAAATAGTCTCAGGAGGGCGGGGTGTGGGGGTTTGGGTAGTAGAACATATTGGGGACATATTCTCAGGAGGGGGGGGGGTGGTAGGTGACCCTTTTGGGGACATAGTCTCAGGAGGTTGTGTGGGTGGGGCTGGGTAGGTGAGCCTTTTGGGGACATAGTCTCAGGAGGCGGGTAGGGGTGGGTGGGTAGGTGACCCTTTTGGGGACATAGTCTGAGGAGGGGGGTAGGTGACCCTTTTGGAGACATAGTCTCAGGAGGAGGGTGTGGGTTGGTGACCCTTTTGGGGACATAGTCTCAGGAGGGGGGGTGGGGGTGTGGGTAGGTGACCCTTTTGGGGACATAGTCTCAGGGGGTGGGGGTGTGGGGCTTGCGTAGGTGACCCTTTTGGGGACATAGTCTCAGGAGGGGTGGTCGGGGTTTGTGTAGGTGACCCTTTGGGGACATAGACTCAGGAGGGTGGGGTTTGGGGGTTGGGTCGGTGACACTTTTGGGGACATAGTCTCAGGAGGGGGGGGTTGGGGGGTGGGTAGGTGACCCTTTTGGGGACATAGTCTCAGGAGGGGGTGTTGGAGGGGTGGGTAGGTGACCCCTTAGGGGACATAGTCTCAGGATGGGGGGTGGGGGGTGGGTAGGTGACCCTATTGGGGACAGAGTCACAGGAGGGCGGGGTGGGGGGTGCTGGGTAGGTGACCCTTTTGGGGACATAGTCTGAGGAAGGTGGGGTAGGTGCCATTTTGGGGACATAGCCGCAGGAGGGGGGGTGGTGGAGGGGGTAGGTGACCCTATTGGGGACATAGTCTCAGGAGGGGGTTGGAGGGGTGGTGGGTAGGTGACCCTTTTGGGGACATCGTCTCAGGAGGGCGGGGGTGTGGGGGGTGGGTAGGTGACCCTTTTGGGGAAATTATCTCAGGAGGGGGGTGGGGGGGGCTGGGTTGGTGACCCTTTTGGGGACATACCTCAGGAGGCGGGGTGGGGGTGGGTGGGTAGGTGTCCCTTTTGGGGACATAGTCTGAGTGGGGGGGTAGCTGACACTTTTGGGCACATAGTCTCCGGTGTGGGGGTTGGGGGTGTTGGGTAGGTCACCCTTTTGGGGACATAGACTCAGGGGGTGGGGTTGGGGGGCATGGGTAGGTGACCCTTTTGGGGACATACCTCAGGAGGCGGGGTGGGGGCGGGGTGGGTAGGTGACCCTTTTCGGGACATAGTCAGAGGAGGGGGGTTTGGTGACCCATTTGGGGACATAGTCTGAGTAGGGGGGGTGGGTGACCATTTTGGGGACATAGTCTCAAGTGTGGGGTGTGGGGGGGTTGGGTAGGTCACCCTTTTGGGGACATAGTTTCAGGGGGTGGGGGTGGGGGGCATGCGTAGGTGACCCTTTTGGGGACATAGCCTCGGGGGGGTGGTCGGGGGGTTGGGTAGGTGACCATTTTGGGGCCATAGCCTCAGCGTGTGGGGAGGGGGCTAGGTGACCCTTTTGGGGACATAGTTCAGGAGGGGGGGTGGGATGGGGTGCGTAGGTGACTCTTTTGGGGACATAGTCTAAGGAGGGTTTGGGGGGGGTAGGTTACAATTTTGGGGACGTAGTCTCAGGAGGGGGGTGGGCGGTGGGTAGGTGACCCTATTGGGGACATAGTCTCAGGAGGGCGGGGTGTGGGGGTTTGGGTAGTTGACCATATTGGGGACATAGTCTCAGGAGGGAGGGGTGTGGGTGGTGTGTAGGTGACCCTTTTGGGGACATAGTCTCAGGGTGGGGGGAGGGGGGTAGGTGACCCGTTTGGGGACATAGTCTCAGGAGGGGGTGGTGGGAGGGGCTGGGTAGGTGACACTTTTGGGGACATAGTCTCAGGAAGAGGGGTGGGTGCGGGTGGGTAGGTGACCCTCTTGGGGACAAAGTCTCAGGAGGTGTTGGTGGAGGGGTGGGTAGGTGACCCTTTTGGGGCCATAGTCTCAGGAGGGGCGGGTGGGGGGGGGTGGGTAGGTGACCCGTTTGGGGACATAGTCTCCGGAAGGGTTGGTAGGGGTGTGGGTAGGTGACCATTTTGGGGACATAGTCTCAGGAGGGGTGGTGGGGTGTTTGGGTAGCTGACCATTTTGGGGACATAGTCTCAGGAGGGGGGGTGTGGGGGGGGTGTGTAGGTGACCCTATTGGGGACATAGTCTCAGGAGGGCGGGGTGGGGGAGGGGGTGGGAAGTTTACCCTTTTGGGGACATTGTCTCAGGAGGGGGTTGGGGGGTGTGGGTAGGTGACCCTTTTGGGGACATAGTCTGAGGTTGGGGGGGGTAGGTGACACTTTTGGGGACATAGTCTCAGGAGGGGTGGTTGGGTTGGTGACCGTTTTGGGGACATAGTCTCAGGAGGGGGGGTGGAATGGGGTTTGTAGGTGACTCTTTTGGGGACATAGTCTAAGGAGGGGCTGGGGGGGTAGGTTACACTTTTGGGGACATAGTCTCAGGAGGGCGGGGTGGGGGAGGGGTTGGGAAGGTGACCCTTTTTGGGACATTGTCTCAGGAGGGGGTTGGGGGGTGTGGGTAGGTGACCCTTTTGGGAAATAGTCTGAAGTTGGGGGGGGTAGGTGACCCTTTTGGGGACATAGTCTCAGGAGGGGTGGTTGGGTTGGTGACCCTTTTAGGGACATAGTCTCAGGAGGGGTGGGTAGGGGGTGTGGGTAGGTGACATTTTTGGGGACATAGTCTCAGTGGGTGGGGGGGGGCGTGCGTAGGTGACCCTTTTGGGGACATAGTCTCAGGAGGGGGGGGTCGGGGTTTGGGTAGGTGACCCATTTGGGGACATAGTCTCAGGGAGGGGGGAGGGTGGGTAGGTGACCCGTGTGGGGACATAGACTCAGGAGGGTGGGTGTGTGGAGGTGGGTTGGTGACCCTTTTGGGGACATAGTCACAGGAGGGGGGGGTTGGGGGGGTGGGTAGGTGACCCTTTAGCGGACATAGTCTCAGGAGGGGGGGTCGGGGGGTTGGTTGGTGTCCCTATTGGGGACATAGTCTCAGGAGGGCGGGGTGGTGGGGCTGGGTAGGTGACCCTTTTGGGGACATCGGCTCAGGAGGGCGGGGGTGTGGGGGTTGGGTTGGTGACCCTTTGGGGGACATTATCTCAGGAGGGGGGGTGGGGGGGGCGTGGTATGTGACCCTTTTTGGGACATAGTCTCTTGAGGCGGGGTTGGGGCTGGTGGGTATGTGACTCTTTTGGGGACATAGTCTGAGTAGGGGGGGTTAGCTGACACTTTTGGGGACATAGTCTCCGGTGTGGGGGATGGGGGTGTTGGGTAGGTCAACCTTTTGGGGACATAGACTCAGGGGGTGGGGGTGGGGGGCATGCCTAGGTGACCCTTTGGGGACATAGTCTCGGGGGGGTGGTCGAGGGGTTGGGTAGGTGACCATTTTGGGGAAATATTCTCAGGGTGAGGGGAGGGGGGTTGGGGGCCTGTTTGGGGGCATTGTCTCAGGAGGGTGGGGTTGGGGGTGGGTGGGTAGGTGACCCTCTTGGGGACATTGTCTCAGGAGGGTGGGTTGGGGAGGATGGGTTGGTGACCATTTTGGGGACATAGTCTCAGGAGGGGGGTGTGGGGGGGTTGGGTAGGTGACCCTTTTGGGGACATAGTCTCAGGAGGGGGGATGGGATGGGGTGTTTAGGTGACCCTTTTGGGGACATAGTCTCAGGAGGGGCAGGTAGGCTGGGGTGGGTAGGTGACCCTTTTGCGGACATAGTCTCAGGAGGGGGGGTGTGGGGGAGTTGGGTAGGTGACCCTTTTGGGGACATAGTCTCAGGAGGGGGGATGGGATGGGTAGTTTAGGTGACCCTTTTGGGGACATAGTCTCAGGAGGGGGGGTGGGGTGTGTGGGTAGATTACACTTTTGGGGACATAGTCTCAGGAGGTGTTGGTGGGGGGGTGGGTAGGAGACCCTCTTGGGGACATAGTCTCATGAGGTGCGGGTGGGGGGGGTGGGTAGGTGACCCTTTTGGGGACATAGTCTCAGGAAGTGGGGGTGGGGGTGTGGGTAGTTGACCCTTTTGGGGACATATTCTCAGGAGGGGGGTAGGGTGTTTGGGTAGCTGACCATTTTGGGTACATAGTCTCAGGAGGGGGGGGTGTGGGGGTGTGTGTAGGTGACCCTATTGGGGACATAGTCTCAGGAAGGTGGGGTGGGGGAGGGAGTGGGAAGGTGACCCTTGTTGGGGCATTGTCTCAGGAGGGGGTTGGGGGGTGTGGTTAGGTGACCCTTTTGGGGACATAGGCTGAGGTTGGGGGGGTAGGTGACCCTTTTGGGGACATAGTCTCAGGAGGGGTGGTTGGGTAGGTCACCCTTTTGGGGACATAGACTCAGGGGGTGGGGGTGGGGGCATGCGTAGGTGACCCTTTTGGGGACATAGTCTCGGGGGGGTGGTCGAGTGGTTGGGTAGGTGACCATTTTGGGGACATATTCTCAGGTGTGGGGAGGGGGGCTAGGTGACCTGTTTGGAGACATTGTCTCAGGAGGGGGGTGGGGGTGGGTGGGTAGTTGACCCTCTTGGGGACATTGTCTCAGGAGGGTGGGGTGGGGGTGGTGGGTAGTTGACCCTTTTGGGGACATAGTCTCAGGATGGGGGTGCGGGGGTTTGGGTAGGTGACCCTTTTGGGGACATAGTCTCAGGAGGGGGGATGGGATGGGGTGTGTAGGTGACACTTTTGGGGACATAGTCTCAGGAGGCGGGGTGGGGGGTGTGGTTAGGTTACACTTTTGGGGACATAGTCTCAGGAGGGGGGCGGGCGGTGGATAGGTGACCCTATTGGGGACATAGTCTCAGGAGGGCGGGGTGTGGGGGTTTGGGTAGTAGAACATATTGGGGACATAGTCTCAGGAGGGGGGGGTGGGTAGGTGACCCTTTTGGGGACATAGTCTCAGGTGCTTGGGTGGGTGGGGCTGGGTAGGTGAGCCTTTTGGGGACATAGTCTCAGGAGGCGGGTGGGGGTGGGTGGGTAGGTGACACTTTTGGGGACATAGTCTGAGGAGGGCGGATGGTAGGTGACCCCTTTGGGGACATAATCTCAGGAGGGTGGGTGGGAGTGGGTGTGTAGGTAACGCTTTGGGGGACATAGTCTCAGGAGGGTGGTTGGGGGGGTGGGTAGGTGACCCTTTTGGGGACATAGTATCAGGTGGTGGGGGTGGGGAGGTGTGGGTATGTGACCCTATTGGGGACATGGTCTCAGGAGGGCGGGGTGGAGTGGGTGGGCAGGTGACCCTTTTGGGGACATAGACTCAGTAGGGGGCTTGGTGGGGGGTGGGTTGATGACCCTTTTAGAGACATAGGCTCAGTAGGGGGGGTGTAGGCGGGTGGGTAGGTGACCCTTTGGGGACATAGTCTCAGGAGGGGCGGGTGGGGGTAGTGGGTAGGTGACCCTTTTTGGGACATAGTCTCAGGAGGGCGTTGGGTGGGTGTGGGTAGGTGACCCTTTTGTGGACATATCTCAGGAGGCGGGGTGGGGGCTGGTGGGTAGGTGACCCTTTTGGGGACATAGTCTGAAGAGGGGTGGCAGGTGAACCTTTTGGGGACATGGTCTCAGGAGGGGGGGTGGGTTGGTGACCCTTTTGGGGACATAGTCTCAGGAGGGGGGTGTGGGGGTGTGGGTCGGTGACCGTTTTGGGGACATAGTCTCAGGGGTGCGGGTGGGGGGCTTGTGTAGGTTACCCTTTTGGGGACATAGTCTCAGGAGGGGGGGGTCGGGGTTTGGGTAGGTGACCCTTTTGGGGACATAGTCTCAGGGAAGGGGGGAGGGTGGGTAGGAGGCCCGTTTGGGGACATAGACTCAGGAGGGTGGGGGTGTGGGGGGTGGGTAGGTGACCCTTTTGGGGACATAGTCTCAGGAGGGGTGGGTTGGGGGGGTGGGTAGGTGACCCTTTTGGGGACATAGTCTCAGGAGGGGGGGTTGGGGGGGTGGGTAGGTGACCCTTTAGGGGACATAGTCTCAGGATGGGGGATTGGGGGGGGGTAGGTGACCCTATTGGGGACATAGTCTCAGGAGGGCGGGGTGCGGGGCGGCTGGGTAAGTGACCCTTTTGGGGACATAGTCTGAGGATGGGGGGGTAGATGCCCCTTTTGGGGACATAGTCTCAGGAGGGGGAATGGTGGGGGGGGTAGGTGACCGTTTTGGGGACATAGTCTCAGGAGGGGGTGTGGGGGGGTGGGTAGGTGACCCTTTAGTGGACATAGTATCAGATGGGGGGTCGGGGGGTTGGGTCGGTGAGCCTTTTGGGGACATAGTCTCAGGGTGGGTGGAGGGGGTGTAGGTACCCGTTTGGGGACATAGTCTCAGGAGGTGGCGGTGGGGGGGTGTGTAGGTGACCCTTTTGGGGACATAGTCTCAGGAGGGGCGGGTGGGGGGGGTGGGTAGGTGACCCTTTTGGGGACATAGTCTCAGGAAGGGGGGTTGGGGTGTGTGGGTAGGTCACCCTTTTGGGGACATAGACTCAGGCGGTGGGGGTGGGGGGCATGCGTAGGTGACCCTTTTGGGGACATAGTCTCGGGGGGGTGGTCGAGTGGTTGGGTAGGTGACCATTTTGGGGACATATTCTCAGGGTGTGGGGAGGGGGCTAGGTGACCTGTTTGGAGACATTGTCTCAGGAGGGGGGTGGGGGTGGGTGGGTAGTTGACCCTCTTGGGGACTTTGTCTCAGGAGAGTGGGGTGGGGGTGGTGGGTAGTTGACCCTTTTGGGGACATAGTCTCAGGATGGGGTTGTGGGGGGTTGGGTAGGTGACCCATTTGGGGACATAGTCTCAGGAGGGGGGATGGGATGGGGTGTGTAGGTGACCCTTTTGGGGACATAGTCTCAGGAGGGGGGGGTGGGGTGTGTGGGTAGGTTACACTTTTGGGGACATAGTCTCAGGAGGGGGGCCGGCGGTGGATAGGTGACCCTATTGGGGACATAGTCTCAGGAGGGGGGGTGGGTAGGTGACCCTTTTGGGGACATAGTCTCAGGTGGTTGGGTGGGTGGGGCTGGGTAGGTGAGCCTTTTGGGGACATAGTCTCAGGAGGCGGGTGGGGGTGGGTGGGTAGGTGACACTTTTGGGGACATAGTCTGTGGAGGGCGGATGGTAGGTGACCTCTTTGGGGACATAATCTCAGGAGGGGGGGTGGGGGTGGGTGTGTAGGTGATGCTTTGTGGGACATAGTCTCAGGAGGGTGGTTTGGGGGGGTGGGTAGGTGACCCTTTTGGGGACATAGTATCAGGTGGTGGGTGTGGGGGGGTGTGGGTAGGTGACCCTATTGGGGACATGGTCTCAGGAGGGCGGGGTGGAGGGGGTGGGTAGGTGACCCTTTTGGGGACATCGGCTCAGGAGGGCGGGGGTGTGGGGGTTGGGTTGGTGACCCTTTGGGGGACATTATCTCAGGAGGGGGGGTGGGGGGGGCGTGGTATGTGACCCTTTTTGGGACATAGTCTCTTGAGGCGGGGTTGGGGCTGGTGGTTAGGTGACTCTTTTGGGGACATAGTCTGAGTAGGGGGGGTTAGCTGACACTTTTGGGGACATAGTCTCCGGTGTGGGGGATGGGGGTGTTGGGTAGGTCAACCTTTTGGGGACATAGACTCAGGGGGTGGGGGTGGGGGGCATGCGTAGGTGACCCTTTGGGGACATAGTCTCGGGGGGGTGGTCGAGGGGTTGGGTAGGTGACCATTTTGGGGAAATATTCTCAGGGTGAGGGGAGGGGGGTTGGGGGCCTCTTTGGGGGCATTGTCTCAGGAGGGTGGGGTTGGGGGTGGGTGGGTAGGTGACCCTCTTGGGGACATTGTCTCAGGAGGGTGGGTTGGGGGGGTGGGTAGGTGACCATTTTGGGGACATAGTCTCAGGAGGGGGGTGTGGGGGGGTTGGGTAGGTGACCCTTTTGGGGACATAGTCTCAGGAGGGGGGATGGGATGGGGCGTTTAGGTGACCCTTTTGGGGACATAGTCTCAGGAGGGGCGGGTGGGCTGGGGTGGGTAGGTGACCCTTTTGCGGACATAGTCTCAGGAGGGGGATGTGGGGGGGTTGGGTAGGTGACCCTTTTGGGGACATAGTCTCAGGAGAGGGGATGGGATGGGGTGTTTAGGTGACCCTTTTGGGGACATAGTCTCAGGAGGGGGGGTGGGGTGTCTGGGTAGATTACACTTTTGGGGACATAGTCTCAGGAGGTGTTGGTGGGGGGGTGGGTAGGTGACCCTCTTGGGGACATAGTCTCATGAGGTGCGGGTGGGGGGTTGGGTAGGTGACCCTTTTGGGGACATAGTCTCAGGAAGTGGGGGTGGGGGTGTGGGTAGTTGACCCTTTTGGGAAATATTCTCAGGAGGGGGGTAGGGTGTTTGGGTAGCTGACCATTTTGGGGTCATAGTCTCAGGAGGGGGGGTGTGGGGGTGTGTGTAGGTGACCCTATTGGGGACATAGTCTCAGGAAGGTGGGGTGGCGGAGGGGGTGGGAAGGTAACCCTTGTTGGGGCATTGTCTCAGGAGGGGGTTGGGGGGTGTGGTTAGGTGACCCTTTTGGGGACATAGTCTGAGGTTGGGGGAGGTAGGTGACCCTTTTGGGGACATAGTCTCAGGAGGGGTGCTTGGGTTGGTGACCCTTTTGGGGTCATAGTCTCAGGAGGGGTGGGTGGGGGGTGTGGGTAGGTCACCCTTTTGGGGACATAGACTCAGGGGGTGGGGGTGGGGGGCATGCGTAGGTGACCCTTTTGGGGACATAGTCTCGGGGGGGTGGTCGAGTGGTTGGGTAGGTGACCATTTTGGGGACATATTCTCAGGGTGTGGGGAGGGGGGCTAGGTGACCTGTTTGGAGACATTGTCTCAGGAGGGGGGTGGGGGTGGGTGGGTAGTTGACCCTCTTGGGGACATTGTCTCAGGAGGGTGGGGTGGGGGTGGCGGGTAGTTGACCCTTTTGGGGACATAGTCTCAGGAGGGCGGGGTGTGGGGGTTTGGGTAGTAGAACATATTGGGGACATAGTCTCAGGAGGGGGGGGTGGGTAGGTGACCCTTTTGGGGACATAGTCTCAGGTGCTTGGGCGGGTGGGGCTGGGTAGGTGAGCATTTTGGTGACATAGTCTCAGGAGGCGGGTGGGGGTGGGTGGGTAGGTGACACTTTTGGGGACATAGTCTGAGGAGGGCGGATGGTAGGTGACCCCTTTGGGGACATAATCTCAGGAGGGGGGGTGGGGGTGGGTGTGTATTTGACGCTTTGGGGGACATAGTCTCAGGAGGGTGGTTTGGGGGGGTGGGTAGGTGACCCTTTTGGGGACATAGTATCAGGTGGTGGGGGTGGGGGGGTGTGGGTAGGTGACCCTATTGGGGACATGGTCTCAGGAGGGCGGGGTGGAGGGGGTGGGCAGGTGAACCTTTTGGGGACATAGACTCAGTAGGGGGCTTGGTGGGGGGTGGGTTGATGACCGTTTCAGAGACATAGGCTCAGTAGGGGGGGTGTAAGCGGGTGGGTAGGTGACCCTTTGGGGACATAGTCTCAGGAGGGGCGGGTGGGGGTAGTGGGTAGGTGACCCTTTTTGGGACATAGTCTCAGGAGGGCGTTGGGTGGGTGTGGGTAGGTGACCCTTTTGTGGACATATCTCAGGAGGCGGGGTGGGGGCTGGTGGGTAGGTGAACCTTTTGGGGACATGGTCTCAGGAGGGGGGGTGGGTTGGTGACCCTTTTGGGGACATAGTCTCAGGAGGGGGTTGTGGGGGTGTGGGTCGGTGACCGTTTTGGGGACATAGTCTCAGGGGTGTGGGTGGGGGGCTTGCGTAGGTTACCCTTTTGGGGACATAGTCTCAGGAGGGGGTGGTCGGGGTTTGGGTAGGTGACCCTTTTGGGGACATAGTCTCAGGGAAGTGGGGAGGGTGGGTAGGAGGCCCGTTTGGGGACAGAGACTCAGGAGGGTGGGGGTGGGGGGGTGGGTAGGTGACCCTTTTGGGGACATAGTCTCAGGAGTGGTGGGTTGGGGGGGTGGGTAGGTGACCCTTTTGGGGACATAGTCTCAGGAGGGGGGGGGGTTGGGGGGGTGGGTAGGTGACCCTTTAGGGGACATAGTCTCAGGATGGGGGATTGGGGGGTGGGTAGGTGACCCTATTGGGGACATAGTCTCAGGAGGGCGGGGTGGGGGGCGGCTGGGTAAGTGACCCTTTTGGGGACATAGTCTGAGGATGGGGGGGTAGATGCCCCTTTTGGGGACATAGTCTCAGGAGGGGGAGTGGTGGGGGGGGGTAGGTGACCGTTTTGGGGACATAGTCTCAGGAGGGGGTGTGGGGGGGTGGGTAGGTGACCCATTAGTGGACATAGTATCAGATGGGGGGGTCGGGGGGTTGGGTCGGTGAGCCTTTTGGGGACATAGTCTCAGGGTGGGTGGAGGGGGTGTAGGTACACGTTTGGGGACATAGTCTCAGGAGGTGGCGGTGGGGTGGTGTGTAGGTGAGCCTTTTGGGGACATAGTCTCAGGAGGGGCGGGTGGGGGGGGGTGGGTAGGTGACCCTTTTGGGGACATAGTCTCAGGAAGGGGGGTTGGGGTGTGTGGGTAGGTCACCCTTTTGGGGACATAGTCTCGGGGAGGTGGTCGAGTGGTTGGGTAGGTGACCATTTTGGGGACATATTCTCAAGGTGTGGGGAGGGGGGCTAGGTGACCTGTTTGGAGACATTGTCTCAGGAGGGGGGTGGGGGTGGGTGGGTAGTTGACCCTCTTGGGGACATTGTCTCCGGAGGGTGGGGTGGGGGTGGTGGGTAGTTGACCCTTTTGGGGACATAGTCTCAGGATGGGGGTGTGGGGGGTTGGGTAGGTGACCCATTTGGGGACATAGTCTCAGGAGGGGGGATGGGATGGGGTGTGTAGGTGACCCTTTTGGGGACATAGTCTCAGGAGGGGGGGTGGGGGGTGTGGGTAGGTTACACTTTTGGGGACATAGTCTCAGGAGGGGGGCCGGCGGTGGATAGGTGACCCTATTGGGGACATAGTCTCAGGAGGGCGGGGTGTGGGGGTTTGGGTAGTAGAACATATTGGGGACATAGTCTCAGGAGGGGGGGTGGGTAGGTGACCCTTTTGGGGACATAGTCTCAGGTGGTTGGTTGGGTGGGGCTGGGTAGGTGAGCCTTTTGGGGACATAGTCTCAGGAGGCGGGTGGGGGTGGGTGGGTAGGTGACACTTTTGGGGACATAGTCTGAGGAGGGCGGATGGTAGGTGACCTCTTTGGGGACATAATCTCAGGAGGGGGGGTGGGGGTGGCTGTGTAGGTGACGCTTTGTGGGACATAGTCTCAGGAGGGTGGTTTGGGGGGGTGGGTAGGTGACCCTTTTGGGGACATAGTATCAGGTGGTGGGTGTGGTGGGGTGTGGGTAGGTGACCCTATTGGGGACATGGTCTCAGGAGGGCGGGGTGGAGGGGGTGGGTAGGTGACCCTTTTGGGGACATAGACTCAGTAGGGGGCTTGGTGGGGGATGGGTTGATCACCCTTTTAGAGACATAGGCTCAGTAGGGGGGGTGTAGGCGGGTGGGTAGGTGACCCTTTGGGGACATAGTCTCAGAAGGGGCGGGTGGGGGTAGTGGGTAGGTGACCCTTTTTGGGACATAGTCTCAGGAGGGCGTTGGGTGGGTGTGGGTAGGTGACCCTTTTGTGGACATATCTCAGGAGGCGGGGTGGGGGCTGGTGGGTAGGTGACCCTTTTGGGGACATAGTCTGAAGAGGGGGGTAGGTGACCCTTTTGGGGACATGGTCTCAGGAGGGGGGGGTGTGTTGGTGACCCTTTTGGGGACATCGTCTCAGGAGGGGGGTGTGGGGGTGTGGGTCGGTGACCGTTTTGGGGACATAGTCTCAGGGGTGGGGGTGGGGGGCTTGCGTAGGTTTCCCTTTTGGGGACATAGTCTCAGGAGGGGGGGGTCGGGGTTTGGGTAGGTGACCCTTTTGGGGACATAGTCTCAGGGAAGGGGGGAGGGTGGGTAGGAGGCCCGTTTGGGGACATAGACTCAGGAGGGTGGGGGTGGGGGGGTGGGTAGGTGACCCTTTTGGGGACATAGTCTCAGGAGCGGGGTGTTGGGGGGGTAAGTAGGTGACCCTTTTGGGGACATAGTCTCAGGAGGGTGGGGTGGGGGGGTGGGTATGTGACCATTTTGGGGAAATAGTCTCAGGATGGGGGATTGGGGGGGTGGGTAGGTGACCCTATTGGGGACATAGTCTCAGGAGGGCGGGGTAGGGGGGGCTGGGTAAGTGACCCTTTTGGGGACATAGTCTGAGGATGGGGGGCGTAGATGACCCTTTTGGGGAGATAGTCTCAGGAGGGGGGGTTGGGGGGGTGGGTAGGTGACCCTTTTGGGGATATAGTCTCAGGATGGGGGAGTGGGGGGGTGGGTAGGTGACCCTTTAGTGGACATAGTATCAGATGGGGGGGGTCGGGGGGTTGGGTCGGTGAGCCTTTTGGGGACATAGTCTCAGGGTGGGTGGAGGGGGTGTAGGTACCCGTTTGGGGACATAGTCTCAGGAGGTGGCGGTGGGGGGGTGGGTAGGTGACCCTTTTGGGGACATAGTCTCAGGAGGGGCGGGTGGGGGGGGTGGGTAGGTGACCCTTTTGGGGACATAGTCTCAGGAAGGGGGGTTGGGGGGGTGGGTAGGTGACCCTTTTGGGGACATAGTCTCAGGAGGCTGTTGGGGGTGGAGGCGTAGGTGACCCTTTTGGGGACATAGTCTGAGGAGGGCGGATGGTAGGTGACCCTTTTGGGGACATAATCTCAGGAGGGGGGGTGGGAGTGGCTGTGTAGGTGACGCTTTTGGGGACATAGTCTCAGGAGGGGGTGGTTGGGGGGTGTGGGTAGGTGACCCTTTTGGGGACATAGTCTCAGGAGGGCGTTGGGTGGGTGTGGGTATGTGACCCTTTTGTGGACGTATCTCAGGAGGCGGGGTGGGGGCTGGTGGATAGGTGACCCTTTTGGGGACATAGTCTCAGGAGTGGGGGAGTCGGTGTTTGGGTAGGTGACCCTTTTGGGGACATAGTCTCAGGGTGAGGGGAGGGTGGGTAGATGACCCATTGGGGGACATAGACAGGGTGGGGGGAGGGTGGGTTGGTGACCCTTTTGTGGACATAGTCTCAGGTGGGGGTGGGGGTGTGTGGGTAGCTGACCCTATTGGGGACATGGTCTCAGGAGGGCGGTGTGGAGGGGGTGGGTAGGTGACCCTTTTGGGGACATAGACTCAGTAGGGGCGTTGGTGGTGGGTGGGTTGATGACCCTTTTGGGGACACTGTCTCAGTAGGGGGGGTGGGGGCGGGTGGGTAGGTGACCCTCTTGGGGACATAGTATCAGGAGATGGGGTTGGGGGGGTTGGTAGGTGACCCTTTTGGGGACATAGTCTGAGGAGGGGGAGGTAGGTGACCCTTTTGGGGACATAGTCTCAGGAGTGGGGGAGTCGGTGTTTGGGTAGGTGACCCTTTTGGGGACATAGTCTCAGGGTGGGGGGAGGGTGGGTAGGTGACCCTTTGGGGGACATAGACTCAGGGTGGGGGGAGGGTGGGTTGGTGACCCTTTTGGGGACATAGTCTCAGGAGGGGGTGTTGGGGGGGTCGGTAGGTGACCATTTTGGGGACATAGTCTCAGGAGGGGGGGTTGGGGGTTGGGTAGGTGACCCTTTAGGGGACATAGTCTCAGGAGGGGGGTTGGGGGTGTGGGTAGGTGACCCTATTGGGGACATAGTCTCAGGATGGGGGTTGGGGGTGTGGGTAGGTGACCCTATTGGGGACATAGTCTCAGGAGGGGGGTAGATGCCCCCTTTGGGGACATAGTCTCAGGAGGGGGGGGTGTGGGGGTGGGTAGGTGACCCTTTTGGGGACATAGTCTCAGTAGGGGGGTGGGGGGGGGTGGTGGGTAGGTGACCCTTTTGGGACATAGTCTCAGGAGTGGGGGTTTTTGGGGGTGGGAAGGTGACACTTTAGGGGACATAGTATCAGATGGGGGGAGTCGGGGGGTTGGGTCGGTGACCCTTTTGGGGACATAGTCTCAGGGTGTGTGGAGGTGGTGTAGGTGACCCGTTTGGGGACATAGTCTCAGGAGGTGGGGGTGGGGGGGTGGTTAGGTGACACTTTTGGGGACATAGTCTCAGGAGGGGCGGGTGGGGGGGTGGGTAGGTGACCCTTTTGGGGACATAGTCTCAGGAAGGGGGGTGGGGATGGGTGTGTAGTTGTCGCTTTTGGGGACATAGTATCAGGTTGGGGGGGTTGGGGGGGTGGGTAGGTGACCCTTTTGGGGACATAGTCTCAGGAGGTGGGGGTGGGGTGGTGTGGGTAGTTGACCCTATTGGGGAATTGGTCTCAGGAGGGCAGGGTGGAGGGCATGGGTAGGTGACCCTTTTGGGGACATAGACTCAGTAGGTGGGTTGGTGGGGGATGGGTTGATGACCCTTTTGGGGATATAGGCTCAGTAGTGGGGGTGGGGGAGGGTGGGTAGGTGACCCTCTTGGGGACATAGTATCAGGAGCTGGGGTTGGGGGGGTGGGTAGGTGACCCTTTTGGGGACATAGTCTCAGGAGGGGCGAGTGGGGGGAGTGGGTAGGTGACCCTTTTGGGGACATAGTCTCAGGAGGGCGTTGGGTGGGTGTGGGTAGGTGACACTTTTGTGGACATATCTCAGGAGATGGGGTGGGGGATGGTAGGTAGGTGACCCGTTTGGGGACATAGTCTGAGGAGGGGGAGGTAGGTGACACTTTTGGAGACATAGTCTCAGGAGGAGGGGTGGGTTGGTGACCCTTTTGGGGACATAGTCTCAGGAGGGGGGGTGGGGGTGTGGGTAGGTGACCCTTTGGGGACATAGTCTCAGGAGTGGGGGTTTTTGGGGGTGGGAAGGTGACACTTTAGGGGACATAGTATCAGATGGGGGGAGTCGGGGGGTGGGGTCGGTGACCCTTTTGGGGACATAGTCTCAGGGTGTGTGGAGGGGGTGTAGGTGACCCGTTTGGGGACATAGTCTCAGGAGGTGGTGGTGGGGGGGTGGGTAGGTGACACTTTTGGGGACATAGTCTCAGGAGGGGCGGGTGGGGGGGGTGGGTAGGTGACAATTTTGGGGACATAGTCTCAGGAGGTGGGGGTGGGGCTGTGTGGGTAGCTGACCCTATTGGGGACATGGTCTCAGGAGGGCGGGGTGGAGGGGGTGGGTAGGTGACCCTTTTGGGGACATAGACTCAGTAGGGGCGTTGGTGGTGGGTGGGTTGATGACCCTTTTGGGGTCACTGTCTCAGTAGGGGGGGTGGGGGCGGGTGGGTAGGTGACCCTCTTGGGGACATAGTATCAGGAGCTGGGGTTGGGGGGGTTGGTAGGTGACCCTTTTGGGGACATAGTCTGAGGAGGGGGAGGTAGGTGAACCTTTTGGGGACATAGTCTCAGGAGGGGCGGATGGGGGTGGGGTGGGTAGGTGACCCCTTTGAAGACATAGTCTCAGGAGGGCGTTGGGTGGGTGTGGGTATGTGACCCTTTTGTGGACGTATCTCAGGAGGCGGGGTGGGGGCTGGTGGATAGGTGACCCTTTTGGGGACATAGTCTCAGGAGTGGGGGAGTCGGTGTTTGGGTAGGTGACCCTTTTGGGGACATAGTCTCAGGGTGGGGGGAGGGTGGGTAGGTGACCCTTTGGGGGACATAGACTCAGGGTGGGGGGAGGGTGGGTTGGTGACCCTTTTGTTGACATAGTCTCAGGAGGGGGTGTTGGGGGGGTCGGTAGGTGACCATTTTGGGGACATAGTCTCAGGAGGGGGGGTTGGGGGTTCGGTAGGTGACCCTTTAGGGGACATAGTCTCAGGATGGGGGTTGGGGGTGTGGGTAGGTGACCCTATTGGGGACATAGTCTCAGGATGGGGGTTGGGGGTGTGGGTAGGTGACCCTATTGGGGACATAGTCTCCGGAGGTGGGGAGTTGACCCTTTTGGGGACATAGTCTCGGGAGGGCGGGTTGTGGGGGTGGGCAGGTGACCGTTTTGGGGACATAGTCTCAGGAGGGGGGTGGGGGGGGTGGTGGGTAGGTGACCCTTTTGGAACATAGTCTCAGGAGTGGGGGTTTTTGGGGGTGGGAAGGTGACACTTTAGGGGACATAGTATCAGCAGGGGGGTGTCGGGGGGTTGGGTCGGTGACCCTTTTGGGGACATAGTCTCAGGGTGGGCGGAGGGGGTGTAGGTGACCCTTTTGGGGACATAGTCTCAGGAGGTGGGGGTGGGGGGGTGGGTAGGTGACACTTTTGGGGACATAGTCTCAGGAGGGGCGGGTGGGGGGGTGGGTAGGTGACCCTTTTGGGGACATAGTCTCAGGAAGGGGGGTGGAAATGGGTGTGTAGTTGTCGCTTTTGGGGACATAGTATCAGGTTGGGTGGGTTGGGGGGGTGGGTAGGTGACCCTTTTGGGGACATAGTCTCAGGGGTGGGGGTGGAGGGTTTGCGTAGGTTTCCCTTTTGGGGACATAGTCTCAGGAGGGGTGTTTGGGGGTTTGGGTAGGTGACCCTTTTGGGGACATAGTCTCAGGGAAGGGGGGAGGGTGGGTAGGAGGCCCGTTTGGGGACATAGACTCAGGAGGGTGGGGGTGGGGGGGTGGGTAGGTGACCCTTTTGGGGACATAGTCTCAGGAGCGGTGGGTTGGGGGGGTGGGTAGGTGACCCTTTTGGGGACATAGTCTCAGAAGGGGGGGTTGGGGGGGTGGGTAGGAAACCCTTTAGGGGATATAGTCTCAGGATGGGGGGTTGGGGGGGTGGGTAGGTGACCCTATTGGGGACATAGTCTCAGGAGGGCGGGGTAGGGGGGGCTGGGTAAGTGACCCTTTTGGGGACATAGTCTGAGGATGGGGGGCGTAGATGCCCCTTTTGGGGAGATAGTCTCAGGAGGGGGGGTTGGGGGGGTGGGTAGGTGACCCTTTAGGGGATATAGTCTCAGGATGGGGGATTGGGGGGGTGGGTAGGTGACCCTTTAGTGGACATAGTATCAGATGGGGGGGGTCGGGGGGTTGGGTCGGTGAGCCTTTTGGGGACATAGTCTCAGGGTGGGTGGAGGGGGTGTAGGTACCCGTTTGGGGACATAGTCTCAGGAGGTGGCGGTGGGGGGGTGGGTAGGTGACCCTTTTGGGGACATAGTCTCAGGAGGGGCGGGTGGGGGGGGTGGGTAGGTGACCCTTTTGGGGACATAGTCTCAGGAAGGGGGGTTGGGGGGGGTGGGTAGGTGACCCTTTTGGGGACATAGTCTCAGGAGGTGGAGGGTGGGAAGGCGTAGGTGACCCTTTTGGGGACATAGTCTGAGGAGGGCGGGGTAGGTGACCCTTTTGGGGACATAATCTCAGGAGGGGGGGTGTGTAGGTGACGCTTTTGGGGACATAGTCTCAGGAGGGGGTGGTTGGGGGGTGTGGGTAGGTGACCCTTTTGGGGACATAGTCTCAGGAGGGCGTTGGGTGGGTGTGGGTATGTGACCCTTTTGTGGACGTATCTCAGGAGGCGGGGTGGGGGCTGGTGGATAGGTGACCCTTTTGGGGACATAGTCTCAGGAGTGGGGGAGTCGGTGTTTGGGTAGGTGACCCTTTTGGGGACATAGTCTCAGGGTGAGGGGAGGGTGGGTAGATGACCCATTGGGGGACATAGACAGGGTGGGGGGAGGGTGGGTTGGTGACCCTTTTGTGGACATAGTCTCAGGTGGGGGTGGGGGTGTGTGGGTAGCTGACCCTATTGGGGACATGGTCTCAGGAGGGCGGGGTGGAGGGGGTGGGTAGGTGACCCTTTTGGGGACATAGACTCAGTAGGGGAGTTGGTGGTGGGTGGGTTGATGACCCTTTTGGGGACACTGTCTCAGTAGGGGGGGGGGGGGCGGGTGGGTAGGTGACCCTCTTGGGGACATAGTATCAGGAGATGGGGTTGGGGGGGTTGGTAGGTGACCCTTTTGGGGACATAGTCTGAGGAGGGGGAGGTAGGTGACCCTTTTGGGGACATAGTCTCAGGAGTGGGGGAGTCGGTGTTTGGGTAGGTGACCCTTTTGGGGACATAGTCTCAGGGTGGGGGGAGGGTGGGTAGGTGACCCTTTGGGGGACATAGACTCAGGGTGGGGGGAGGGTGGGTTGGTGACCCTTTTGTGGACATAGTCTCAGGAGGGGGTGTTGGGGGGGTCGGTAGGTGACCATTTTGGGGACATAGTCTCAGGAGGGGGGGTTGGGGGTTGGGTAGGTGACCCTTTAGGGGACATAGTCTCAGGATGGGGGTTGGGGGTGTGGGTAGGTGACCCTATTGGGGACATAGTCTCAGGATGGGGGTTGGGGGTGTGGGTAGGTGACCCTATTGGGGACATAGTCTCAGGAGGGGGGTAGATGCCCCATTTGGGGACATAGTCTCAGGAGGGGGGGGTGTGGGGGTGGGTAGGTGACCGTTTTGGGGACATAGTCTCAGTAGGGGGGTGGGGGGGGTGGTGGGTAGGTGACCCTTTTGGAACATAGTCTCAGGAGTGGGGGTTTTTGGGGGTGGGAAGGTGACACTTTAGGGGACATAGTATCAGATGGGGGGAGTCGGGGGGTTGGGTCGGTGACCCTTTTGGGGACATAGTCTCAGGGTGTGTGGAGGTGGTGTAGGTGACCCGTTTGGGGACATAGTCTCAGGAGGTGGGGGTGGGGGGGTGGTTAGGTGACACTTTTGGGGACATAGTCTCAGGAGGGGCGGGTGGGGGGGTGGGTAGGTGACCCTTTTGGGGACATAGTCTCAGGAAGGGGGGTGGGGATGGGTGTGTAGTTGTCGCTTTTGGGGACATAGTATCAGGTTGGGGGGGTTGGGGGGGTGGGTAGGTGACCCTTTTGGGGACATAGTCTCAGGCGGTGGGGGTGGGGTGGTGTGGGTAGTTGACCCTATTGGGGAATTGGTCTCAGGAGGGCAGGGTGGAGGGCATGGGTAGGTGACCCTTTTGGGGACATAGACTCAGTAGGTGGGTTGGTGGGGGATGGGTTGATGACCCTTTTGGGGATATAGGCTCAGTAGTGGGGGTGGGGGAGGGTGGGTAGGTGACCCTCTTGGGGACATAGTATCAGGAGCTGGGGTTGGGGGGGTGGGTAGGTGACCCTTTTGGGGACATAGTCTCAGGAGGGGCGAGTGGGGGGAGTGGGTAGGTGACCCTTTTGGGGACATAGTCTCAGGAGGGCGTTGGGTGGGTGTGGGTAGGTGACACTTTTGTGGACATATCTCAGGAGATGGGGTGGGGGATGGTAGGTAGGTGACCCGTTTGGGGACATAGTCTGAGGAGGGGGAGGTAGGTGACACTTTTGGAGACATAGTCTCAGGAGGAGGGGTGGGTTGGTGACCCTTTTGGGGACATAGTCTCAGGAGGGGGGGTGGGGGTGTGGGTAGGTGACCCTTTGGGGACATAGTCTCAGGAGTGGGGGTTTTTGGGGGTGGGAAGGTGACACTTTAGGGGACATAGTATCAGATGGGGGGAGTCGGGGGGTGGGGTCGGTGACCCTTTTGGGGACATAGTCTCAGGGTGTGTGGAGGGGGTGTAGGTGACCCGTTTGGGGACATAGTCTCAGGAGGTGGTGGTGGGGGGGTGGGTAGGTGACACTTTTGGGGACATAGTCTCAGGAGGGGCGGGTGGGGGGGGTGGGTAGGTGACAATTTTGGGGACATAGTCTCAGGAGGTGGGGGTGGGGCTGTGTGGGTAGCTGACCCTATTGGGGACATGGTCTCAGGAGGGCGGGGTGGAGGGGGTGGGTAGGTGACCCTTTTGGGGACATAGACTCAGTAGGGGCGTTGGTGGTGGGTGGGTTGATGACCCTTTTGGGGTCACTGTCTCAGTAGGGGGGGTGGGGGCGGGTGGGTAGGTGACCCTCTTGGGGACATAGTATCAGGAGCTGGGGTTGGGGGGGTTGGTAGGTGACCCTTTTGGGGACATAGTCTGAGGAGGGGGAGGTAGGTGAACCTTTTGGGGACATAGTCTCAGGAGGGGCGGATGGGGGTGGGGTGGGTAGGTGACCCCTTTGAAGACATAGTCTCAGGAGGGCGTTGGGTGGGTGTGGGTATGTGACCCTTTTGTGGACGTATCTCAGGAGGCGGGGTGGGGGCTGGTGGATAGGTGACCCTTTTGGGGACATAGTCTCAGGAGTGGGGGAGTCGGTGTTTGGGTAGGTGACCCTTTTGGGGACATAGTCTCAGGGTGGGGGGAGGGTGGGTAGGTGACCCTTTGGGGGACATAGACTCAGGGTGGGGGGAGGGTGGGTTGGTGACCCTTTTGTTGACATAGTCTCAGGAGGGGGTGTTGGGGGGGTCGGTAGGTGACCATTTTGGGGACATAGTCTCAGGAGGGGGGGTTGGGGGTTCGGTAGGTGACCCTTTAGGGGACATAGTCTCAGGATGGGGGTTGGGGGTGTGGGTAGGTGACCCTATTGGGGACATAGTCTCAGGATGGGGGTTGGGGGTGTGGGTAGGTGACCCTATTGGGGACATAGTCTCAGGAGGGGGGTAGATGCCCCATTTGGGGACATAGTCTCAGGAGGGGGGGTTGTGGGGGTGGGCAGGTGACCGTTTTGGGGACATAGTCTCAGGAGGGGGGTGGGGGGGTGGTGGGTAGGTGACCCTTTTGGAACATAGTCTCAGGAGTGGGGGTTTTTGGGGGTGGGAAGGTGACACTTTAGGGGACATAGTATCAGATGGGGGGAGTCGGGGGGTTGGGTCGGTGACCCTTTTGGGGACATAGTCTCAGGGTGTGTGGAGGGGGTGTAGGTGACCCGTTTGGGGACATAGTCTCAGGAGGTGGGGGTGGGGGGGTGGGTAGGTGACACTTTTGGGGACATAGTCTCAGGAGGGGCGGGTGGGGGGGTGGGTAGGTGACCCTTTTGGGGACATAGTCTCAGGAAGGGGGGTGGAAATGGGTGTGTAGTTGTCGCTTTTGGGGACATAGTATCAGGTTGGGTGGGTTGGGGGGGTGGGTAGGTGACCCTTTTGGGGACATAGTCTCAGGAGGTGGGGGTGGGGTGGTGTGGGTAGTTGACCCTATTGGGGAAATGGTCTCAGGAGGGCAGGGTGGAGGGCATGGGTAGGTGACCCTTTTGGGGACATAGACTCAGTAGGTGGGTTGGTGGGGGATGGGTTGATGACCCTTTTGGGGACATAGGCTCAGTAGGGGGGGTGGGGGAGGGTGGGTAGGTGACCCTCTTGGGGACATAGTATCAGGAGCTGGGGTTGGGGGGGTGGGTAGGTGACCCTTTTGGGGACATAGTCTCAGGAGGGGCGAGTGGGGGGAGTGGGTAGGTGACCCTTTTGGGGACATAGTCTCAGGAGGGCGTTGGGTGGGTGTGGGTAGGTGACCCTTTTGTGGACATATCTCAGGAGATGGGGTGGGGGATGGTAGGTAGGTGACCCGTTTGGGGACATAGTCTGAGGAGGGGGAGGAAGGTGACACGTTTGGAGACATAGTCTCAGGAGGTGGGGGTGGGGTTGTGTGGGTAGCTGACCCTATTGGGGACATGGTCTCAGGAGGGCGGGGTGGAGGGGGTGGGTAGGTGACCCTTTTGGGGACATAGACTCAGTAGGGGCGTTGGTGGTGGGTGGGTTGATGACCCTTTTGGGGACACTGTCTCAGTAGGGGGGGTGGGGGCGGGTGGGTAGGTGACCCTCTTGGGGACATAGTATCAGGAGCTGGGGTTGGGGGGGTTGCTAGGTGACCCTTTTGGGGACATAGTCTGAGGAGGGGGAGGTAGGTGACCCTTTTGGGGACATAGTCTCAGGAGGGGCGGATGGGGGTGGGGTGGGTAGGTGACCCCTTTGAAGACATAGTCTCAGGAGGGCGTTGGGTGGGTGTGGGTATGTGACCCTTTTGTGGACGTATCTCAGGAGGCGGGGTGGGGGCTGGTGGATAGGTGACCCTTTTGGGGACATAGTCTCAGGAGTGGGGGAGTCGGTGTTTGGGTAGGTGACCCTTTTGGGGACATAGTCTCAGGGTGGGGGGAGGGTGGGTAGGTGACCCTTTGGGGGACATAGACTCAGGGTGGGGGGAGGGTGGGTTGGTGACCCTTTTGTGGACATAGTCTCAGGAGGGGGTGTTGGGGGGGTCGGTAGGTGACCATTTTGGGGACATATTCTCAGGAGGGGGGGTTGGGGGTTGGGTAGGTGACCCTTTAGGGGACATAGTCACAGGATGGGGGTTGGGGGTGTGGGTAGGTGACCCTATTGGGGACATAGTCTCAGGATGGGGGTTGGGGGTGTGGGTAGGTGACCCTATTGGGGACATAGTCTCAGGAGGGGGGTAGATGCCCCATTTGGGGACATAGTCTCAGGAGGGGGGGGTGTGGGGGTGGGTAGGTGACCGTTTTGGGGACATAGTCTCAGGAGGGGGGTGGGGGGGTGGTGGGTAGCTGACCCTTTTGGAACATAGTCTCAGGAGTGGGGGTTTTTGGGGGTGGGAAGGTGACACTTTAGGGGACATAGTATCAGATGGGGGGAGTCGGGGGGTTGGGTCGGTGACCCTTTTGGGGACATAGTCTCAGGGTGTGTGGAGGTGGTGTAGGTGACCCGTTTGGGGACATAGTCTCAGGAGGTGGGGGTGGGGGGGTGGGTAGGTGACACTTTTGGGGACATATTCTCAGGAGGGGCGGGTGGGGGGGTGGGTAGGTGACCCTTTTGGGGACATAGTCTCAGGAAGGGGGGTGGAAATGGGTGTGTAGTTGTCGCTTTTGGGGACATAGTATCAGGTTGGGGGGGTTGGGGGGGTGGGTAGGTGACCCTTTTGGGGACATAGTCTCAGGAGGTGGGGGTGGGGTGGTGTGGGTAGTTGACCCTATTGGGGAATTGGTCTCAGGAGGGCAGGGTGGAGGGCATGGGTAGGTGACCCTTTTGGGGACATAGACTCAGTAGGTGGGTTGGTGGGGGATGGGTTGATGACCCTTTTGGGGACATAGGCTCAGTAGGGGGGGTGGGGGAGGGTGGGTAGGTGACCCTCTTGGGGACATAGTATCAGGAGCTGGGGTTGGGGGTTTGGGTAGGTGACCCTTTTGGGGACATAGTCTCAGGAGGGGCGAGTGGGGGGAGTGGGTAGGTGACCCTTTTGGGGACATAGTCTCAGGAGGGGGTTGGGTGGGTGTGGGTAGGTGACACATTTGTGGACATATCTCAGGAGATGGGGTGGGGGATGGTAGGTAGGTGACCCGTTTGGGGACATAGTCTGAGGAGGGGGAGGTAGGTGACACTTTTGGAGACATAGTCTCAGGAGGAGGGGGTGGGTTGGTGACCCTTTTGGGAACATAGTCTCAGGAGGGGGGGTGGGGGTGTGGGTAGGTGACCCTTTGGGGACATAGTCTCAGGAGTGGGGGTTTTTGGGGGTGGGAAGGTGACACTTTAGGGGACATAGTATCAGATGGGGGGAGTCGGGGGGTTGGGTCGGTGACCCTTTTGGGGACATAGTCTCAGGGTGTGTGGAGGGGGTGTAGGTGACCCGTTTGGGGACATAGTCTCAGGAGGTGGGGGTGGGGGGGTGGGTAGGTGACACTTTTGGGGACATAGTCTCAGGAGGGGCGGGTGGGGGGGGTGGGTAGGTGACAATTTTGGGGACATAGTCTCAGGAGGTGGGGGTGGGGGTGTGTGGGTAGCTGACCCTATTGGGGACATGGTCTCAGGAGGGCGGGGTGGAGGGGGTGGGTAGGTGACCCTTTTGGGGACATAGACTCAGTAGGGGCGTTGGTGGTGGGTGGGTTGATGACCCTTTTGGGGACACTGTCTCAGTAGAGGGGGTGGGGGTGGGTGGGTAGGTGACCCTCTTGGGGACATAGTATCAGGAGCTGGGGTTGGGGGGTTTGGTAGGTGACCCTTTTGGGGACATAGTCTGAGGAGGGGGAGGTAGGTGACCCTTTTGGGGACATAGTCTGAGGAGGGGCGGATGGGGGTGGGGTGGGTAGGTGACCCCTTTGAAGACATAGTCTCAGGAGGGCGTTGGGTGGGTGTGGGTATGTGACCCTTTTGTGGACGTATCTCAGGAGGCGGGGTGGGGGCTGGTGGATAGGTGACCCTTTTGGGGACATAGTCTCAGGAGTGGGGGAGTCGGTGTTTGGGTAGGTGACCCTTTTGGGGACATAGTCTCAGGGTGGGGGGAGGGTGGGTAGGTGACCCTTTGGGGGACATAGACTCAGGGTGGGGGGAGGGTGGGTTGGTGACCCTTTTGTGGACATAGTCTCAGGAGGGGGTGTTGGGGGGGTCGGTAGGTGACCATTTTGGGGACATAGTCTCAGGAGGGGGGGTTGGGGGTTGGGTAGGTGACCCTTTAGGGGACATAGTCTCAGGATGGGGGTTGGGGGTGTGGGTAGGTGACCCTATTGGGGACATAGTCTCAGGATGGGGGTTGGGGGTGTGGGTAGGTGACCCTATTGGGGACATAGTCTCAGGAGGGGGGTAGATGCCCCATTTGGGGACATAGTCTCAGGAGGGGGGGTTGTGGTGGTGGGTAGGTGACCGTTTTGGGGACATAGTCTCAGGAGGGGGGTGGGGGGGTGGTGGGTAGGTGACCCTTTTGGAACATAGTCTCAGGAGTGGGGGTTTTTGGGGGTGGGAAGGTGACACTTTAGGGGACATTATATCAGATGGGGGGAGTCGGGGGGTTGGGTCGGTGACCCTTTTGGGGACATAGTCTCAGGGTGTGTGGAGGTGGTGTAGGTGACCCGTTTGGGGACATAGTCTCAGGAGGGGGGGGGGGGGGGGTGGATAGGTGACACTTTTGGGGACATAGTCTCAGGAGGGGCGGGTGGGGGGGTGGGTAGGTGACCCTTTTGGGGACATAGTCTCAGGAAGGGGGGTGGGGATGGGTGTGTAGTTGTCGCTTTTGGGGACATAGTATCAGGTTGGGGGGGTTGGTGGTTGGGTAGGTGACCCTTTTGGGGACATAGTCTCAGGAGGTGGGGGTGGGGTGGTGTGGGTAGTTGACCCTATTGGGGAAATGGTCTCAGGAGGGCAGGGTGGAGGGCATGGGTAGGTGACCCTTTTGGGGACATAGACTCAGTAGGTGG
Source organism: Carcharodon carcharias (assembly GCF_017639515.1). NCBI lineage: Eukaryota > Metazoa > Chordata > Chondrichthyes > Lamniformes > Lamnidae > Carcharodon > Carcharodon carcharias. Next base: position 112,857,614 of record NC_054484.1, on the reverse strand, counting down.
GTTGGTGGGGGATGGGTTGATGACCCTTTTGGGGACATAGGCTCAGTAGGGAGGGGGTGGGGGAGGGTGGTTAGGTGACCCTCTTGGGTACATAGTATCAGGAGCTGGGGTTGGGGGGGTGGGTAGGTGACCCTTTTGGGGACATAGTCTCAGGAGGGGCGAGTGGGGGGAGTGGGTAGGTGACCCTTTTGGGGACATAGTCTCAGGAGGGCGTTGGGTGGGTTTGGGTAGGTGACCCTTTTGTGGACATATCTCAGGAGATGGGGTGGGGGATGGTAGGTAGGTGACCCGTTTGGGGACATAGTCTGAGGAGGGGGAGGTAGGTGACACTTTTGGAGACATAGTCTCAGGAGGAGGGGGTGGGTTGGTGACCCTTTTGGGGACATAGTCTCAGGAGGGGGGGGTGGGGGTGTGGGTAGGTGACCCTTTCGGGACATAGTCTCAGGAGTGGGGGTTTTTGGGGGTGGGAAGGTGACACTTTAGGGGACATAGTATCAGATGGGGGGAGTCGGGGGGTTGGGTCGGTGACCCTTTTGGGGACATAGTCTCAGGGTGTGTGGAGGGGGTGTAGGTGACCCGTTTGGGGACATAGTCTCAGGAGGTGGGGGTGGGGGGGTGGGTAGGTGACACTTTTGGGGACATAGTCTCAGGAGGGGCGGGTGGGGGGGGTGGGTTGATGACCCTTTTGGGGACATAGTCTCAGGAGGGGCGAGTGGGGGAGTGGGTAGGTGACCCTTTTGGGGACATAGATTCAGGAGGGCGTTGGGTGGGTGTGGGTAGGTGACCCTTTTGTGGACATATCTCATGAGATGGGGTGGGGAATGGTGGGTAGGTGACACTTTTGGGGACATAGTCTGAGGAGGGGGGGTAGGTGACCCTTTTGGAGACATAGTTTCAGGAGCTGGGGGTGGGGTGGTGTGGGTAGTTGACCCTATTGGGGACTTGGAATCAGAAGGGCAGGGTATAGGGGGTGGGTAGGTGACCCTTTTGGGGACATAGACTCAGTAGGGGGGTTGGTGGGGGGTGGGTTGATGACCCTTTTGGGGACATAGTCTCAGGAGGGGCGAGTGGGGGAGTGGGTAGGTGACCCTTTTGGGGACATAGATTCAGGAGGGCGTTGGGTGGGTGTGGGTAGGTGACCCTTTTGTGGACATATCTCATGAGATGGGGTGGGGAATGGTGGGTAGGTGACACTTTTGGGGACATAGTCTGAGGAGGGGGGGTAGGTGACCCTTTTGGGGACATAGTCTCAGGAGGTGGGGGGTTGGGTTGGTGACCCTTTTGGGGACATAGTCTCAGGAGGGGGGGTGGGGGTGTGGGTAGGTGACCCTTTGGGGACATAGTCTCAGGAGTGGGGGTTTTTGGGGGTGGGAAGGTGACACTTTAGGGGACATAGTATCAGATGGGGGGAGTCGGGGGGTTGGGTCGGTGACCCTTTTGGGGACATAGTCTCAGGGTGTGTGGAGGGGGTGTAGGTGACCCGTTTGGGGACATAGTCTCAGGAGGTGCGGGTGGGGGGGTGGGTAGGTGACACTTTTGGGGACATAGTCTCAGGAGGGGCGGGTGGGGGGGGTGGGTAGGTGACAATTTTGGGGACATAGTCTCAGGAAGGGGGGTGGGGATGGGTGTGTAGGTGTCGCTTTTGGGGACATAGTATCAGGTTGGGGGGGTTGGGGGGGTGGGTAGGTGACCCTTTTGGGGACATAGTTTCAGGAGCTGGGGGTGGGGTGGTGTGGGTAGTTGACCCTATTGGGGACATGGAATCAGAAGGGCAGGGTATAGGGGGTGGGTAGGTGACCCTTTTGGGGACATAGACTCAGTAGGGGGGTTGGTGGGGGGTGGGTTGATGACCCTTTTGGGGACATAGGCTCAGTAGGGGGGGTGGGGGAGGGTGGGTAGGTGACCCTCTTGGGGACATAGTATCAGGAGCTGGGGTTGGGGGGGTGGGTAGGTGACCCTTTTGGGGACATAGTCTCAGGAGGGGCGAGTGGGGGAGTGGGTAGGTGACCCTTTTGGGGACATAGATTCAGGAGGGCCTTGGGTGGGTGTGGGTAGGTGACCCTTTTGTGGACATATCTCAGGAGATGGGGTGGGGGATGGTGGGTAGGTGACCCTTTTGGGGACATAGTCTGAGGAGGGGGGTAGATGACCCTTTTGGAGACATAGTCTCAGGAGGAGGGGGTGGGTTGGTGACCCTTTTGGGGACATAGTCTCAGGAGGGGGCGTGGGGGTGTGGGTAGGTGACCCTTTGGGGACATAGTCTCAGGGGTTGGGGGTGGGGGGCTTGCGTAGGTGACCCTTTTGGGGACATAGTCTGAGGAGGGTGGGTAGGTGACCCTTTTGGGGATTTAGTCTCAGGAGGGGGGGGGTGGCTTGGTGACCCTTTTGGGGACATAGTCTCAGGAGGGGTGGTCGGGGTTTGGGTAGGTGACCCTTTGGGGACATAGACTCAGGAGGGTGGGGGTTGAGGGGGTGGGTCGGTGACACGTTTGGGGACATAGTCTCAGGAGGGGGGGGGTTGGGGGAGTGGGTAGGTGACCCTTTTGGGGACATAGTCTCAGGACGGGGTGTTGGGGGTTGGGTAGGTGACCCTTTAGGGGACATAGTCTCAGGATGGGGGGTGGGGGGGTGGGTAGGTGACCCTATTGGGGACATAGTCTCAGGAGGGCGGGGTGGGGGGGGCTGGGTAGGTGACCCTTTTGGGGACATAGTCTGAGGAAGCGGGGGTAGGTGCCCCTTTGGGGGACATAGCCGCAGGAGGGGAGGTGGTGGAGGGGGTAGGTGACAGTTTTGGGGACATAGTCTCAGGAGGGGGGGTGGAGGGGTGGTGGGTATGTGACCCTTTTGGGGAAATAGTCTCAGGCGGGGGGTGGTTTGGGGTGGGTAGGTGACACTTTAGGGGACATAGTATCTGGAGGGGGGGGGTCGGGGCGTTGGGTCGGTGACACTTTTGGGGACATAGTCTCAGGGTGGGGGGAGGGGGGTAGGTGCCCCTTTTGGGAACATAGTCTCAGGAGGGGGGGGTGGGAGGGGCTGGGTAGGTGACACTTTTGGGGACATAGTCTCAGGAGGGTGGTTGGGGGCGGGTGGGTAGGTGACACTCTTGGGGACATAGTCTCAGGAGGGGGGTGGTGAGGGGTGGTTTGGTGACCCTTTTGGGGACAAAGTCTCAGGAGGGGCGGGTGGGGGGTGTGGGTAGGTGACCCTTTTGGGACATAGTCTCAGGAGGGGGTTGGGGTGTTTGTGTAGGTGACCATTTTGGGGTCATAGTCTCAGGAGGGGGTGTGTGGGTGGGGGTGTGTAGGTGACACTTTAGGGGACATAGTATCAGATGGGGGGAGTCGGGGGGTTGGGTCGGTGACCCTTTTGGGGACATAGTCTCAGGGTGTGTGGAGGGGGTGTAGGTGACCCGTTTGGGGACATAGTCTCAGGAGGTGGGGGTGGGGAGGTGGGTAGGTGACACTTTTGGGGACATAGTCTCAGGAGGGGCGGGTGGGGTGGGTGGGTAGGTGACAATTTAGGGGACATAGTCTCAGGAGGTGGGGGTGGGGGTGTGTGGGTAGCTGACCCTATTGGGGACATGGTCTCAGGAGGGCGGGGTGGAGGGGGTGGGTAGGTGACCCTTTTGGGGACATAGACTCAGTAGGGGCGTTGGTGGTGGGTGGGTTGATGACCCTTTTGGGGACACTGTCTCAGTAGGGGGGGTGGGGGCGGGTGGGTAGGTGACCCTCTTGGGGACATAGTATCAGGAGCTGGGGTTGGGGGGGTTGGTAGGTGACCCTTTTGGGGACATAGTCTGAGGAGGGGGAGGTAGGTGACCCTTTTGGGGACATAGTCTCAGGAGGGGCGGATGGGGGTGGGGTGGGTAGGTGACCCCTTTGAAGACATAGTCTCAGGAGGGCGTTGGGTGGGTGTGGGTATGTGACCCTTTTGTGGACGTATCTCAGGAGGCGGGGTGGGGGCTGGTGGATAGGTGACCCTTTTGGGGACATAGTCTCAGGGTGGGGGGAGGGTGGGTAGGTGACCCTTTGGGGGACATAGACTCAGGGTGGGGGGAGGGTGGGTTGGTGACCCTTTTGTGGACATAGTCTCAGGAGGGGGTGTTGGGGGGGTCGGTAGGTGACCATTTTGGGGACATAGTCTCAGGAGGGGGGGTTGGGGGTTGGGTAGGTGACCCTTTAGGGGACATAGTCTCAGGATGGGGGTTGGGGGTGTGGGTAGGTGACCCTATTGGGGATATAGTCTCAGGATGGGGGTTGGGGGTGTGCGTAGGTGACCCCATTGGGGACATAGTCTCAGGAGGGGGGTAGATGCCCCATTTGGGGACATAGTCTCAGGAGGGGTGGTTGTGGGGGTGGGCAGGTGACCGTTTTGGGGACATAGTCTCAGGAGGGGGTTGGGGGGGTGGTGGGTAGGTGACCCTTTTGGAACATAGTCTCAGGAGTGGGGGTTTTTGGGGGTGGGAAGGTGACACTTTAGGGGACATAGTATCAGATGGGCGGAGTCGGGGGGTTGGGTTGGTGACCCTTTTGGGGACATAGTCTCAGGGTGTGTGGAGGTGGTGTAGGTGACCCGTTTGGGGACATAGTCTCAGGAGGTGGGGGTGGGGGGGTGGTTAGGTGACACTTTTGGGGACGTAGTCTCAGGAGGGGCGGGTGGGGGGGTGGGTAGGTGACCCTTTTGGGGACATAGTCTCAGGAAGGGGGGTGGAAATGGGTGTGTAGTTGTCGCTTTTGGGGACATAGTATCAGGTTGGGGGGGTTGGGGGGGTGGGTAGGTGACCCTTTTGGGGACATAGTCTCAGGAGGTGGGGGTGGGGTGGTGTGGGTAGTTGACCCTATTGGGGAAATGGTCTCAGGAGGGCAGGGTGGAGGGCATGGGTAGGTGACCCTTTTGGGGACATAGACTCAGTAGGTGGGTTGGTGGGGGATGGGTTGATGACCCTTTTGGGGACATAGGCTCAGTAGGGGGGGTGGGGGAGGGTGGGTAGGTGACCCTCTTGGGGACATAGTATCAGGAGCTGGGGTTGGGGGGGTGGGTAGGTAACCCTTTTGGGGACATAGTCTCAGGAGGGGCGAGTGGGGGGAGTGGGTAGGTGACCCTTTTGGGGACATAGTCTCAGGAGGGCGTTGGGTGGGTGTGGGTAGGTGACCCTTTTGTGGACATATCTCAGGAGATGGGGTGGGGGATGGTAGGTAGGTGACCCGTTTGGGGACATAGTCTGAGGAGGGGGAGGTAGGTGACACTTTTGGAGACATAGTCTCAGGAGGAGGGGGTGGGTTGGTGACCCTTTTGGGGACATAGTCTCAGGAGGGGGGGTGGGGGTGTGGGTAGGTGACCCTTTGGGGACATAGTCTCAGGAGTGGGGGTTTTTGGGGGTGGGAAGGTGACACTTTAGGGGACATAGTATCAGATGGGGGGAGTCGGGGGGTTGGGTCGGTGACCCTTTTGGGGACATAGTCTCAGGGTGTGTGGAGGGGGTGTAGGTGACCCGTTTGGGGACATAGTCTCAGGAGGTGGGGGTGTGGGGGTGGGTAGGTGACACTTTTGGGGACATAGTCTCAGGAGGGGCGGGTGGGGGTGTTGGGTAGGTGACAATTTTGGGGACATAGTCTCAGGAAGGGGGGTTGGGATGGGTGTGTAGGTGTCGCTTTTGGGGACATAGTATCAGGTTGGGGGGGTTGGGGGGGTGGGTAGGTGACCCTTTTGGGGACATAGTTTCAGGAGCTGGGGGTGGGGTGGTGTGGGTAGTTGACCCTATTGGGGACATGGAATCAGAAGGGCAGGGTATAGGGGGTGGGTAGGTGACCCTTTTGGGGACATAGACTCAGTAGGGGGGTTGGTGGGGGGTGGGTTGATGACCCTTTTGGGGACATAGGCTCAGTAGGGGGGGTGGGGGAGGGTGGGTAGGTGACCCTCTTGGGGACATAGTATCAGGAGCTGGGGTTGGGGGGGTGGGTAGGTGACCCTTTTGGGGACATAGTCTCAGGAGGGGCGAGTGGGGGAGTGGGTAGGTGACCCTTTTGGGGACATAGATTCAGGAGGGCGTTGGGTGGGTGTGGGTAGGTGACCCTTTTGTGGACATATCTCAGGAGATGGGGTGGGGGATGGTGGGTAGGTGACCCTTTTGGGGACATAGTCTGAGGAGGGGGGGTAGGTGACCCTTTTGGGGACATAGTCTCAGGAGGAGGGGGTGGGTAGGTGACCCTTTTGGGGACATAGTCTCAGGAGGGGGCGTGGGGGTGTGGGTAGTTGACCCTTTGGGGACATAGTCTCAGGGGTTGGGGGTGGGGGGCTTGCGTAGGTGACCCTTTTGGGGACATAGTCTGAGGAGGGTGGGTAGGTGACCCTTTTGGGGATTTAGTCTCAGGAGGGGGGGTGGGTTGGTGACCCTTTTGGGGACATAGTCTCAGGAGGGGTGGTCGGGGTTTGGGTAGGTTACCCTTTGGGGACATAGACTCAGGAGGGTGGGGGTTGAGGGGGTGGGTCGGTGACACGTTTGGGGACATGGTCTCAGGAGGGGGGGGGGGTTGGGGGAGTGGGTAGGTGACCCTTTTGGGGACATAGTCTCAGGAGGGGGTGTTGGGGGTTGGGTAGGTGACCCTTTAGGGGACATAGTCTCAGGATGGGGAGTGGGGGGGTGGGTAGGTGACCCTATTGGGGACATAGTCTCAGGAGGGCGGGGTGGGGGGGGCTGGGTAGGTGACCCTTTTGGGGACATAGTCTGAGGAAGCGGGGGTAGGTGCCCCTTTGGGGGACATAGCCGCAGGAGGGGGGGTGGTGGAGGGGGTAGGTGACAGTTTTGGGGACATAGTCTCAGGAGGGGGGGTGGAGGGGTGGTGGGTATGTGACCCTTTTGGGGAAATAGTCTCAGGCGGGGGGTGGTTGGGGGTGGGTAGTTGACACTTTAGGGGACATAGTATCTGGAGGGGGGGTCGGGGCGTTGGGTCGGTGACACTTTTGGGGACATAGTCTCAGGGTGGGGGGAGGGGGTTAGGTGCCCCTTTTGGGAACATAGTCTCAGGAGGGGGGGGTGGGAGGGGCTGGGTAGGTGACACTTTTGGGGACATAGTCTCAGGAGGGTGGTTGGGGGCGGGTGGGTAGGTGACACTCTTGGGGACATAGTCTCAGGAGGGGGGTGGTGAGGGGTGGTTTGGTGACCCTTTTGGGGACAAAGTCTCAGGAGGGGCGGGTGGGGGGTGTGGGTAGGTGACCCTTTTGGGACATAGTCTCAGGAGGGTTCGGTGGGGTGTTTGTGTAGGTGACCATTTTGGGGACATAGTCTCAGGAGGGGGGGTGTGGGTGGGGGTGTGTAGGTGACTCTATTGGGGACATAGTCTCAGGAGGGCGGTTTGGGGGAGGGGGAGGGTAGGTGACCCTTTTGGGGACATAGTCTCAGGAGTGGGGGTGGTTGGGGGTGGGAAGGTGACACTTTAGGGGACATGGTATCAGATGGGGGGGTCGGGGGGGTGGGTCGGTGACCCTTTTGGGGACATAGTCTCAGGGTGGGTGGAGCGGGTGTAGGTGTCCCGTTTGGGGACATAGTCTCAGGAGGTGGGGGTGGGTGGGTGGGTTGGTGACACTTTTGGGGACATAGTCTCAGGAGAGGCGGGTGGGGGGGGGTGGGTAGGTGACCCTTTTGGGGACATAGTCTCCGGAAGGGGGGTGGGGATGGGTTTGTAGGTGTCGCTTTTGAGGACATAGTATCAGGAGGGGGGGTTGGGGGGGAGGGTAGGTGACCCTTATGGGGACATAGTCTCAGGAGGTGGGGGTGGGATGGTGTGGGTAGTTGACCGTATTGGGACATGGTCTCAGGAGGGCAGGGTGGAGGGGGTGGGTAGGTGACACTTCTGGGGACATAGACTCAGTAGGGGGGTTGGTGGGGGGTGGCTTGATGACCCTTTTGGGGACACAGGCTCAGTAGGGGGGGTTGGGGCGGGTGGGTAGGTGACCCTCTTGGGGACATAGTATCAGGAGCTGGGGTTGGGGGGGTGGGTAGGTAACCCTTTTGGGGTCATAGTCTCAGCAGGGGCGGGTGGGGGGGTGGGTAGGTGACCCTTTTGGCAACATAGTCTCAGGAGGGCGTTGGGTGGGTGTGGGAATGTGACCCTTTTGTGGACATATCTCAGGAGGCGGGGTGGGGGCTGGTGGGTAGGTGACCCTTTTGGGGACATAGTCTCAGGAGGGGGGGGGTGGGTTGGTGACCCTTTTGGGGACATAGTCTCAGGAGGGGGGGTGGGTGTGTGGGTAGGTGACCCTTTTGGGGACATAGTCTCAGGGGGTGGGGGTGGGGGCATGCGTAGGTGACCCTTTTGGGGACATTGTCTCAGGGCGGGGGCAGGGTGGGTAGGTGACCCTTTTGGGGACATAGTCTCAGGGTGGGGGGAGGGTGGGTAGGTGACACTTTTGGTGACATAGTCTGAGGAGGGGGGTTAGATACCCCATTTGGGGACATAGTCTCAGGAGGGGGGTTGTGGAGGGGATAGGTGACCGTTTTGGGGACATAGTCTCAGGAGGGGGGGTGGGGGGTGCTGGGTAGGTGACCCTTTTTGGGACATAGTTTCAGGAGTGGGGGTGGTTGGGGGTGGGAAGGTGACACTTTAGGGGACATAGTATCAGGGTGGGTGGAGGGGGTGTAGGTGACCCGTTTGGGGACATAGTGTCAGGCGGGGCTGTGGGGGGGGTGGGTAGGTGACCCTTTTGGGGACATAGTCTCAGGAAGGAGGGTGGGGATTGGTGTTTAGGTGTCGCTTTTGGGGTCATAGTATCAGGAGGGGGGGTTGGGGGTGTGGGTAGGTGACCCTTTTGGGGACATAGTCTCAGGAGTTGGGGGTGGGGTGGTGTGGGTAGTTGACCCTATTGGGGACATGGTCTCAGGAGGGCAGGGTGGAGGGGGTGGGTAGGTGTCCCTTTTGGGGACATAGACTCAGTAGGGGGGTTGGTGGGGGGTGGGTTGATGACCCTTTTGGGGACAAAGGCTCAGTAGGGGGGGTGGGAGAGGTTGGGTAGGTGACCCTCTTGGGGACATAGTATCAGGAGCTGGGGTTGGGAGGGTGGGTAGGTGACCCTTTTGGGGACATAGTCTCAGGAGGGGCGAGTGGGGGGAGTGGGTAGGTGACCCTTTTGGGGACATAGTCTCAGGGGGTGGGGGTGGGGGGCTTGTGTAGGTGACCCTTTTGGGGACATAGTCTGAGGAGGGGGGTAGGTGACCCTTTTGGGGACATAGTCTCAGGAGGGGGGGCGTGTGTTGGTGACTCTTTTGGGGACATAGTCTCAGGATGGGGGGTGGGGGTGGGTGGGTGACCTTTTGGGGGACATAGTCTCAGGAGGGGGAGGGGGGGGTGGGTGGGTGACCCTTTTGGGGACATAGTTCAGGAGGGGGAGGGGGTGGGATGGCTTACCCTTTTGGGGACATAGTCTCAGGAGGGGGGTGGGGGGGTGGGTGGGTGACCCCTTTTGGGGACATAGTCTCAGGAGGGGGGGGGGTGGGGTGGGTGACCCTTTTGGGGACATAGTCTCAGGAGGGGGTGGGGGGGGGTAGGGTGACCATTTTGGGGACATAGTCTCAGGAAGGGGGGGTTGGGGGGGGGGGTGGTGACCCCTTTTGGGGACATAGTCTCAGGAGGGGGGGTGGGGGGGGGGTGGGTGACCCTTTTGGGGACATAGTCTCAGGAGGGGGGGTGGGGGGTGGGATAGGGTGACCCTTTTGGGGACATAGTCTCAGATGGGGGGGTTTCGGGGGGTTGGGTCGGTGACCCTTTTGGGGACATAGTCTCAGGGTGGGTGGAGGGGGTGTAGGTGTCCCGTTTGGGGACATAGTCTCAGGAGGAGGGGGTGGGGGGGTGGTTAGGTGACACTTTAGGGGACATAGTCTCAGGAGGGGTGGGAGGTGGGGCTGGGTAGGTGACCCTTTTGGGGACATAGTCTCAGGAAGGGGGGTGGGGATGGGTGTGTATGTGTCGCTTTTGGGGACATAGTATCAGGAGGCGGTGGTTGGGGGGGTGGGTAGGTGACCCTTTTGGGGACATAGTCTCAGGAGGTGGGTGTGGGGTGGTGTGGGTAGTTGACCCTATTGGGGACATGGTGTCAGGAGGGCAGGGTGGAGGGCGTGGGTAGGTGACCCTTTTGGGGACATAGACTCAGTAGGGGGGTTGGTGGGGGGTGGGTTGATGACCCTTTTGGGGACATAGGCTCAGTAGGGGGGGTGGGGGAGGGTGGGTAGGTGACCCTCTTGGGGACATAGTATCAGGAGGTGGGGTTGGGTGGGGAGGGTAGGTGACCCTTTGGGGACGTAGTCTCAGGAGGGGCGAGTGGGGGGAGTGGGTAGGTGACCCTTTTGGGGACATAGTCTCAGGAGGGCGTTGGGTGGGTGAGGGTAGGTGACCCTTTTGTGGACATATCTCAGGAGGAGGGGGTGGGTTGGTGACCCTTTTGGGGACATAGTCTCAGGAGGGGGGGGTGGGGGTGTGGGTCGGTGACCCTTTTGGGGGCATAGTCTCAGGGTGGGGGGAGGGGGCGTAGGTGACCCGTTTGGGGACATAGTCTCAGGAGGGGGGTTGGGGGCGGGTGGGTAGGTGACACTCTTGGGGACATAGTCTCAGGAGGGGGGTGGTGAGGGGAGGTTTGGTGACCCTTTTGGGGACAAAGTCTCAGGAGAGGCGGGTGGGGGGTGTGGGTAGGTGACCCTTTTGGGGAGATAGTCTCAGGCGGGTGGGTGGGGTGGTGGGTAGGTGACCCTTTTGGGGACATAGTCTCAGGAGGGGGGGTGGGGGGTGTGGGTAGGTGACCCTTTTGGGGACATAGTCTCAGGAGGGGGGGTGGGGGTGTGGGTAGGTGACCCTTTTGGGGACATAGTCTCAGGAGGGGTGATTGGGGGTGTAGGTGACCTTTTGGGGACATAGTCTCAGGAGGGGGGGTGGGGGGGTTGGTAGGTGACCCTTTTGGGGACATAGTCTCAGGAGGGGGGGTGGGGGGATGGGTAGGTGACCCTTTTGGGGACATAGTCTCAGGAGGGGGGTGGGGGGGGTGGGTAGGTGACCCTTTTGGGGACATAGTCTCAGGAGGGGGGTGGGGGGGGTGGGTAGGTGACCCTTTTGGGGACATAGTCTCAGGAGGGGGGGTGGGGGGGTGGTAGGTGACCCTTTTGGGGACATAGTCTCAGGAGGGGGTGGTGGGGGGTGGGTAGGTGACCCTTTTGGGGACATAGTCTCAGGAGGGGGTGTGGGGGGGTTTTGGGTGACCCTTTTGGGGACATAGTCTCAGGAGGGGGGGTGGGGGGGTGGGTAGGTGACCCTTTTGGGGACATAGTCTCAGGAGCGAGGGGTGGGTGTGTCGTTAGGTGAACCTTTTGGGGACATAGTTCTCAGGAGGGGGTGGGTGGGTGTGTAGGTGACCCTTTTGGGGACATAGTCTCAGGAGAGGGAGTGGTGGGGAGTGGTAGGTGACCCTTTTGGGGACATAGTCTCAGGAGGGGGCGTGGGGTGGGTGTGTAGGTGACCCTTTTGGGGACATAGTCTCAGGAGGGGGGGGGGGGGGGGGGTAGGTGACCCTTTTGGGGACATAGTCTCAGGAGGGGGGGGGTGGGGGGGGGTAGGTGAACCTTTTGGGGACATAGTCTCAGAAGGGGGGGTGTGGGGTGGGGTAGGTGACCCTTTTGGGGACATAGTCTCAGGAGGGGGTGGTGGGGGGGTGGGTAGGTGACCCTTTTGGGGACATATTCTCAGGAGGTGGGTGTGGGGGTGTTTGGGTAGTTGACCCTATTGGGGACATGGTGTCAGGAGGGCAGGGTGGAGGGCGTGGGTAGGTGACCCTTTTGGGGACATAGACTCAGTAGGGGGGTTGGTGGGGGGTGGGTTGATGACCCTTTTGGGGACATAGGCTCAGTAGGGGGGGTGGGGGAGGGTGGGTAGGTGACCCTCTTGGGGACATAGTATCAGGAGGTGGGGTTGGGTGGGGAGGGTAGGTGACCCTTTGGGGACGTAGTCTCAGGAGGGGCGAGTGGGGGGAGTGGGTAGGTGACCCTTTTGGGGACATAGTCTCAGGAGGGCGTTGGGTGGGTGAGGGTAGGTGACACTTTTGTGGACATATCTCAGGAGGAGGGGGTGGGTTGGTGACCCTTTTGGGGACATAGTCTCAGGAGGGGGGGGTGGGGGTGTGGGTCGGTGACCCTTTTGGGGGCATAGTCTCAGTTGGGGGCGGTGGGGGATGGGTAGGTGACCCTTTTGGGGACATAGTCTCAGGAGGGGGCGGTGGGGGGTGTAGGTGACACTTTTGGGGACATAGTCTCAGGAGGGGGACGTGGGGTGTGGGTTGGTAGGTGACCCTTTTGGTGACATAGTCTCAGGAGGGGTGGTGGGGTGGGTGGGGAGGTGACCCTTTTGGGGACATAGTCTCAGGAGGGGGGGTTGGGGGAGGTGGTAGGTAACCCTTTTGGGGACATAGTCTCGGGAGGTGGGGTGGGGTGTGTAGTGACCCTTTTGGGGACATAGTCTCAGGAGAGAGGGTGGGGGGTGCGTAGGTGACCCTTTTGGGGACATTGTCTCAGGAGGGGGTGTGGGGTAGGTGACACTTTGGGGACATAGTCTCAGGAGGGGTGGGGTGGGGGTGTGGGTAGGTGACCCTTTTGGGGACATGTCTCAGGAGGGGTCGGTGGGGGTTCGGTGGGTAGGTGACCCTTTTGGGGACATAGTCTCAGGAGGGGGGTGTGGGGGCTGGGTAGGTGACCCTTTTGGGGACATAGTCTCAGGAGGGGGGGTTGGGGGGGTGGGTAGGTGACCCTTTGGGGACATAGTCTCAGGAGGGGGGTGGGTGGGTGTGTGTCGGTGACCCTTTTGGGGACATAGTCTCAGGAGGGGGGGGTGGGGGGTGTGGTAGGTGACCCTTTTGGGGACATAGTCTCAGGAGGGGGTGGTGGGGGTGTTGGGTAGGTGACCCTTTTGGGGACATAGTCTCAGGAGGGGGGTGTGGGGGGGTGGGTAGGTGACCCTTTTGGGACATAGTCTCAGGAGGGCGGTTGGGGGGGGGTGGGTAGGTGACCCTTTTGGGGACATAGTCTCAGGAGGGGGGTGGTTGGGGGTGGGTAGGTGACCCTTTTGGGGACATAGTCTCAGGAGGGGGGGTTCGGGGGGTTGGGTAGGTGACCCTTTTGGGGACATAGTCTCAGGGTGGGTGGAGGGGGTGTAGGTGTCCCGTTTGGGGACATAGTCTCAGGAGGAGGGGGTGGGGGGGTGGTTAGGTGACACTTTAGGGGACATAGTCTCAGGAGGGGTGGGAGGTGGGGCTGGGTAGGTGACCCTTTTGGGGACATAGTCTCAGGAAGGGGGGTGGGGATGGGTGTGTAGGTGTCGCTTTTGGGGACATAGTATCAGGAGGCGGTGGTTGGGGGGGTGGGTAGGTGACCCTTTTGGGGACATATTCTCAGGAGGTGGGTGTGGGGTGGTGTGGGTAGTTGACCCTATTGGGGACATGGTGTCAGGAGGGCAGGGTGGAGGGCGTGGGTAGGTGACCCTTTTGGGGACATAGACTCAGTAGGGGGGTTGGTGGGGGGTGGGTTGATGACCCTTTTGGGGACATAGGCTCAGTAGGGGGGGTGGGGGGGGGGGGGTAGGTGACCCTCTTGGGGACATAGTATCAGGAGGTGGGGTTGGGTGGGGAGGGTAGGTGACCCTTTGGGGACGTAGTCTCAGGAGGGGCGAGTGGGGGGAGTGGGTAGGTGACCCTTTTGGGGACATAGTCTCAGGAGGGCGTTGGGTGGGTGAGGGTAGGTGACACTTTTGTGGACATATCTCAGGAGGAGGGGGTGGGTTGGTGACCCTTTTGGGGACATAGTCTCAGGAGGGGGGGTGGGGGTGTGGGTCGGTGACCCTTTTGGGGGCATAGTCTCAGGGTGGGGGGAGGGGGCGTAGGTGACCCGTTTGGGGACATAGTCTCAGGAGGGGGGTTGGGGGCGGGTGGGTAGGTGACACTCTTGGGGACATAGTCTCAGGAGGGGGGTGGTGAGGGGAGGTTTGGTGACCCTTTTGGGGACAAAGTCTCAGGAGAGGCGGGTGGGGGGTGTGGGTAGGGGACCCTTTTGGGGAGATAGTCTCAGGCGGGTGGGTGGGGTGTTTGGGTAGGTGACCATTTTGGGGACATAGTCTCAGGAGGGGGGGTTTGGGTGGGGTTGTGTAGGTGACCCTATTGGGGACATAGTCTCAGGAGGGCGGTTTGGGGGAGGGGGAGGGTAGGTGACACTTTTGGGGACATAGTCTCAGGAGGGTGTTGTGGGGGTGTGGGTAGGTGACACTTTAGGGGACATAGTATCTGGAGGGGGGTTCGGGGCGTTGGTTCGGTGACGCTTTTGGGGACATAGTCTCAGGGTGGGGGGAGGGGGGGTAGGTGACCCGTTTGGGGACATAGTCTCAGGAGGGGGGAGGGGTGGTAGGGGCTGGGTAGGTGACACTTTTGGGGACATAGTCTCAGGAGGGGGGTTGGAGTTGGGTGGGTAGGTGACACTCTTGGGGACATAGTCTCAGGAGGGGTGTGGTGAGGGGTGGTTTGGTGACCCTTTTGGGGACAAAGTCTCAGGAGGGGCGGGTGGGGGGTGTGGGTAGGTGACCCTTTTGGGGACATAGTCTCAGGAGGGGTGGTGGGGTGTTTGGGTAGGTGACCATTTTGGGGACATAGTCTCAGGAGGGGGGGTGTGGGTGGGGGTGTGTAGGTGACCCTATTGGGGACATAGTCTCAGGAGGGCGGTTTGGGGGAGGGTGAGGGTAGGTGACCCTTTTGGGGACATAGTCTCAGGAGTGGGGGTGGTTGGGGGTGGGAAGGTGACACTTTAGGGGACATAGTATCAGATGGGGGGGTTTCGGGGGGTTGGGTCTGTGACCCTTTTGGGGACATAGTCTCAGGGTGGGTGGAGGGGGTGTAGGTGTCCCGTTTGGGGACATAGTCTCAGGAGGAGGGGGTGGGGGGGTGGTTAGGTGACACTTTAGGGGACATAGTCTCAGGAGGGGTGGGAGGTGGGGCTGGGTAGGTGACCCTTTTGGGGACATAGTCTCAGGAAGGGGGGTGGGGATGGGTGTGTAGGTGTCGCTTTTGGGGACATAGTATCAGGAGGCGGTGGTTGGGGGGGTGGGTAGGTGACCCTTTTGGGGACATATTCTCAGGAGGTGGGTGGTGGGGGTGGGTAGGTGACCCTTTTGGGGACATAGTCTCAGGAGGGGGGGTGGGGGGGTGGTAGGTGACCCTTTTGGGGACATAGTCTCAGGAGGGGTGGTGGGGGGTGGTAGGTGACCCTTTTGGGGACATAGTCTCAGGAGGGGGGTGTTGGGGGGTGGGTAGGTGACCCTTTTGGGGACATAGTCTCAGGAGGTGGGGTGGGGTGGTGGGTAGGTGACCCTTTTGGGGACATAGTCTCAGGAGGGGGGTGTGGGGGTGGTAGGTGACCCTTTTGGGGACATAGTCTCAGGAGGGGGGGGTGGGGGGTTGGTAGGTGACCCTTTTGGGGACATAGTCTCAGGAGGGGGGTGGTGGGGGGTGGGTAGGTGACCCTTTTGGGGACATAGTCCCAGGAGGGGGTGTGGGTGGTGGGTAGGTGACCCTTTTGGGGACATAGTCTCAGGAGGGTGGTGGGGGGGTGGGTAGGTGACCTTTGGGGACATAGTCTCAGGAGGGGGGGTGGGGTGGGTGGGTAGGTGACCCTTTTGGGGACATAGTCTCAGGAGGGGGGTGGTGAGGGGATGGGTAGGTGACCCTTTTGGGGACATAGTCTCAGGAGGGCGGGTGGGGGGGTGGGTAGGTGACCCTTTTGGGGACATAGTCTCAGGAGGGGGGGTGGTGGTGTTGGTAGGTGACCCTTTTGGGGACATAGTCTCAGGAGGGGGGGTGGGGTTGGTAGGTGACCCTTTTGGGGACATAGTCTCAGGAGGGGTGGCGGGGTGGGTAGGTGACCCTTTGGGGACATAGTCTCAGGAGGGTGGGGGTGGGGGTGTGGGTAGGTGACACTTTTGGGGACATAGTCTCAGGAGGGGCGGTTGGGGGGGTGGGTAGGTGACCCTTTTGGGGACATAGTCTCAGGAGGGGGTGGGTGGGGGGTTGGGTAGGTGACCCTTTTGGGGACATAGTCTCAGGATGGGGGTGGGGGGTGGGTAGGTGACCCTTTTGGGGACATAGTCTCAGGAGGGCGGGGCGGGGGGGGCTGGGTAGGTGACCCTTTTGAGGACATAGTCTGAGGAAGGGGGGGTAGGTGCCCCTTTGGGGGACATAGCCGCAGGAGGGGGCGTGGTGGAGGGGGTAGGTGACCGTTTTGGGGACATAATCTCAGGAGGGCGGGTGGAGGGGTGGTGGGTAGGTGTGCCTTTTGGGGACATAGTCTCAGGCGGGG
Organism: Carcharodon carcharias; assembly: GCF_017639515.1. Taxonomy (NCBI): domain Eukaryota; kingdom Metazoa; phylum Chordata; class Chondrichthyes; order Lamniformes; family Lamnidae; genus Carcharodon; species Carcharodon carcharias. Next base: position 112,841,251 of record NC_054484.1, on the reverse strand, counting down.
GGTGGTTGGGGGTGGGTAGGTGACACTTTAGGGAACATAGTATCTGGAGGGGGGTTCGGGGCTTTGGGTCGGTGACCCTTTTGGGGGCATAGTCTCAGGGTGGGGGGAGGGGGGGTAGGTGACCCGTTTGGGGACATAGTCTCAGGAGGGGGGTTGGGGGCGGGTGGGTAGGTGACACTCTTGGGGACATAGTCTCAGGAGGGGGGTGGTGAGGGGTGGTTTGGTGACCCTTTTGGGGACAAAGTCTCAGGAGAGGCGGGTGGGGGGTGTGGGTAGGTGAGCCTTTTGGGGACATAGTCTCAGGAGGGGGGGGTGGGGTGTTTGGGTAGGTGACCATTTTGGGGACATAGTCTCAGGAGGGGGGTTGTGGGTGGGGGTGTGTAGGTGACACTATTGGGGACATAGTCTCAGGAGGGCGGTTTGGGGGAAGGGGAGGGTAGGTGACCCTTTTGGGGTCATAGTCTCAGAAGGGTGTTGTGGGGGTGTGGGTAGGTGACCCTTTTGTGGACATATCTCAGGAGGCGGGGTGGGGGGCTGTTGGGTAGGTGACCCTTTTGGGGACATAGTCTCAGGAAGGGGGGTTGAGGGGGTGGGTAGGTGACCCTTATGGGGACATAGTCTCAGCAGGGGGGGTGAGGTGTTTGGGTAGGTGACCATTTTGGGGACATAGTCTCAGGAGGGGGTTTGTGGTTGGGGGTGTGTAGGTGACCCTTTTGTGGACATAGTCTCAGGAGGGGGGGGTTGGGGGGGGGGGGGTAGGTGACCCTTTTGGGGACATAGTCTCAAAAGGGGGGGTTGGGGGTTGGGTAGGTGAACCTTTAGTGGACATAGTCTCAGGATGGGAGGTGGGGGGGTGGGTAGTTGACCCTATTGGGGACATAGTCTCAGGAGGGCGGGGTGGGGGAGGGGGTGGGTAGGTGACCCTTTTGGGGACATAGTCTCAGGAGGGGGTTGGGGTGTGTGGGTAGGTGACCCTTTTGTGGACATATCTCAGGAGGCGGGGTGGGGGCTGGTGGGTGGGTGACCCATTTGGCGACATAGTCTGAGGAGGGGTTGTAGGTGACACTTTTGTGGACATAGTCTCAGGAGGGGGGGTTGGGTTGGTGACCCTTTTGGGGACATAGTCTCAGGAGGGGGGGTGGGGTGGGTGGGTAGGTTACACTTTTGGTGACATAGTCTCAGGAGCGGGGTGGGCGGTGGGTAGGTGACCCTATTGGGGACATAGTCTCAGGAGGGCGGGGTGTGGGGTTTTGGGTATTTGACCATATTGGGGACATAGTCTCAGGAAGGGGGGGGTCTGGGCGTGGGTAGGTGACCCTTTTGGGGACATAGTCTCAGGAGGTTGGTTGGGGGGGGCTGGGTAGGTGAGACCTTTGGGGACATAGTCTCAGGAGGCGGGTGGGGGTGTGTGGGTAGGTGACCCTTTTGGTGAAATAGCCTGAGGAGGGCGGATGGTAGGTGACACTTTTGGGGACATAATCTCAGGAGGGGGGTTCGTGCGGGTGTGTAGGTGTAGCTTTTGGGGACATAGTATCAGGAGGGGGTGTTTGGGGGGGGTTGGTAGGTGACCCTTTTGGGGACATAGACTCAGGAGGTGGGGTTGGGGTGGTGTGGGTAGGTGACCCTTTTGGGGACATAGTCTCAGGAGGGGGGGTTGGGGGGATGGGTAGGTGACCCTTTTGGGGCATAGTCTCAGGAGGGGGGGTTGGGGGTGTGGGTAGGTGACCCTTTAGGGGACATAGTCTCAGGAGGGGGGGGTGGGGGGGTTGGGTTGGTGACGCATTTTGGGACATAGTCTTAGGAGGGGGTGGTGGTGTGGGGTGGAAGGTGACCCTTTTGGGGACATAGTCTCAGGAGGGGGGTGGGGGCTGGTGGGTAGGTGACCCTTTTGGGGACATAGTCTCAGGAGGGGGGTGGGGTGGGTGGGTAGGTGACCCTTTTGGGGACATAGTCTCAGGAGTGGGGGTGGGGGTGGTGTGTAGGTGACCCTTTTGGGGACATAGTCTCAGGAGGGGTGTTGGGGGGGTTGGTAGGTGACCCTTTTGGGACCATAGTCTCAGGAGGTGGGGTGGGGTGTGTGTAGGTGACCCTTTTGGGGACATAGTCTCAGGAGTGGGTCATGGTGGTTGGGGGGTGGTAGTGACCCTTTTGGGGACATAGTCTCAGGAGGGGGGGTGGGGTGGTGGGTAGGTGACCCTTTTGGGGCCATAGTCTCAGGAGGGGGGTGGGTGGGGTTGGGTAGGTGACCCTTTTGGGGACATAGTCTCAGGAGGGGGTGGGTGGGGGGTTGGGTAGATGACCCTATTGGGGACATAGACTCAGGAGGGCACGGTGGGTGGGGGGCTGGGTAGGTGACCCATTTGGGGACATATTCTCAGTAGGGGGTGTGTTGGGGGTTGGGTATTTGACCCTTTTGGGGACATTGTCTCAGGAGTAGGTTGTTGGGCGGTTGGGTAGGTGACCCTATTGGGGACATTGTATCAGGAGGGCGGGGTGGGGGGGTGGGTAGGTGACCCTTTTGGGGACATAGTCTCAGGGTGTGGGAAGGGGGGGGGAAGGTGACCCGTTTGGGGAAACAGTCTCAGGAGGGGGTATGGGGGCGGCGGTGTATGTGACCCTCTTGGGGACATAGTCTAAGGAGTGGGGTGTGGGGGGGTGTGTTTAGGTGACCTTTTTGGGGACATAGTCTCAGGAGGCGCGGGTGGGGGGTTGGGCAGGTGACCCTTTTGGGGACATAGTCTAGGGAAGGGGTGGGTGGGGGGGGTGGTTTGGTGACCCTTTTGGGGACATAGTCTCAGGAAGCGGGGGCCGTGGGGGTGGGTAGTTGATGCTTTTGGGGACATAGTCTCAGGAGGGGAGGTGGGGGGGTGGTAGGTATCCCTTTTGGGGAAATAGTCTCAGGAGTGGGGGTGTGGGGAGGTGGGTAGGTGACCCTTTTGTGACATAATCTCAGGAGGTGGGGTGTCGGGGGTGGGCTAGGGTGACCCTTTTGGGGACATAGTCTCAGGAGGGGGGGTGGGGGGTTGGGTAGGTGACCATTTTGGGGACATAGTCTCAGGAGGGGGGGTGAGGTGGAGGTGTGGTAGGTGACCCTTTTGGGGACATAGTCTCAGGAGGGGGGAGGTGGCGGGGGGGGTAGGTGACCCTTTTGGGGAATAGTCTCAGGAGGTGGGGTGTGGGGGGTTAGGTGACCCTTTTGGGGACATAGTCTCAGGAGGGGGCTGGGGGTTGTGGGTAGGTGACCCTTTTGGGGACATAGTCTCCTTGAGGGGTGTGGTGAGGGGGGTGTGTAGGTGACCCTTTTGGGGACATAGTCTCAGGAAGGGGAGGGTGGGGGGGTGGGTAGGTGACCCTTTTGGGGACATAGTCTCAGGAGGGGGGGTGGGGGGGTGGGTAGGTGACCCTTTTGGGGACATAGTCTCAGGAGGGGGGTGGGTGGGTGGGTAGGTGACCCTTTTGGGGACATAGTCTCAGGAGGGGGGGTTGGGGGGTTGGTAGGTGACCCTTTTGGGGACATAGTCTCAGGAGGGGGGGGTGGGGGGGTGGGTAGGTGACCCTTTTGGGGACATAGTCTCAGGAGGGGGGGTGGGAGGGTGGTAGGTGACCCTTTTGGGGACATAGTCTCAGGAGGGGGGGGTGGGAGGTTGGGTAGGTGACCCTTTTGGGGACATAGTCTCAGGAGGGAGGGGTGGGGGTGGTGGGTAGGTGACCCTTTTGGGGACATAGTCTCAGGAGGGGGTGGTGGGGTGTGGGTAGGTGACCCTTTGGGGACATAGTCTGAGGAGGGGCGGGGTAGGTGACCCTTTTGGGGACATAGTCACAGGAGGGGGTTTGGTGGGTGTGTGTAGGTGACCCTTTTGTGCACATAGTCTCAGGAGGGGGGAGTGGGGGTGTTGGGTATGTGACCCTTTTGGGGACATAGTCTCAGGAGGGGGGTGTGGGGGGTGTTGGGTAGGTGACCATTTTGGGGACATAGTCTCAGGAAGGTGGGGTGGGGGGGTTGGGTAGGTGACCCTATTGGGGTCATAGTCTCAGGAGGGCACGGTGGGTGGGGGGGCTGTGTAGGTGACCCTTTTGGGGACATATTCTCGGTAGGGGGTGTGTTGGGGGTTGGGTATTTGACCCTTTTGGGGACATTGTCTCAGGAGGGTGTTGTTGGGCGGTTGGGTAGGTGACACATTTGGGGACATAGTCTGAGGAGGGAGTGTGGGGGTTGTGTAGGTGACCCTTTTGGGGACATAGTCTCGGGGGGGGTGGGTAGGTGACCCTTTTGGGGACATAGTCACAGTCGGGGGGTTGGGTGTGTTGGGTATGTGACCCTTTTGGACACATAGTCTCGGGAGGGGGTGTGGGGTTGGGTGGGTATGTGATCCTTTTGGGGACATAGACTCAAGAGGGGGGTGTGAGGTGGGTGGGTAGGTGACCCTTTTGGGGACATAGTCTCAGGAGGGGTGGGTGGGGTGGGATGGGTAGGTGACCCTTTTGTGGACATAGTCTCAGGAGGGTGGGTGTGGGGGTTTGGGTAGGTGACCATTTTGGGGACGTAGTCTCAGGAAGGGGGGTTGGTAGGTGACCCTTTTGGGGACATAGTCTCAGGAGGGGGGTGGGTGGGGGTGGTGGGAAGGTGAAACTTTTGAGGACATAATCTCAGGAGGGGGGAGTGGAGGGTGAGGGTAGGTGACACTTTTGGGGGCATAATCTCAGGAGGGGGTGGGGTGGGGGCGACGGGTAGGTGTCCCTTTTGGGGACATAGTCTCAGGAGGGGGTGTTGGGGGGGTGGGTAGGTGACCCTTTTGGGGACATAGTCTCAGGAGGGGGGTTGGTGGGTGGGTAGGTGACCCTTTTGGGACATAGTCTCAGGAGGGGGGGGTTGGGGGGGTGGGTAGGTGACCCTTTTGGGGACATAGTCTAAGGAGGGGGGGTGTGGGGGTGGTAGGTGACTTTTTTGGGCACATAGTCTCAGGAGGGGGGGTGGGGGTGTGTGGGTAGGTGACCCTTTTGGGGACATAGTCTCAGGAGGGGGCTGGGTGGTTGGGTAGGTGACCCTTTTGGGGACATAGTCTCAGGAGGGTGTGTTGGTAGGTGACCCTTTTGGGGAAATATTCTCAGGAGGTGGGGTGGGGGTGTGGGTAGGTGACCCTTTTGGGGACATAGTCTCAGGAGGGGGGGTGGGGGTGGTGGTAGGTGACCCTTTTGGGGACATAGTCTCAGGAGGGGGGGTGGGGGGGTGGGTAGGTGACCCTTTTGGGGACATAGTCTCAGGAGGGGGGGTGGAGGGGGAGGGTAGGTGACCCTTTGGGGGAAATAGTCTCAGGAGGGGGGGGTCAGGGGGTTGGGTCGGTTACCCTTTTGGGGACATAGTCTCAGGAGGGGGGTGGGGGATTTGGGCAGGTGACCCTTTTGGGGACATAGTCTCAGGATGGGGGGTGTGGGGGGGTGGGAAGGTGACCCTATTGGGGACCTTATCTCAGGAGGGCGGGGTGGGGGGCTGTTGGGTAGTTGACCCTTTTGGGGTCATAGTCTCAGGAGGGGGGTGATGGGGGTGGTTATGTGACCCTTTTGGGGACATAGTCTGAGGAGGAGTGTTAGGTGACCCTTTTGGGGACATAGTCTCAGGAGGGGGTGGGTGGGTAGGTGACACTTTTGGGGACATAGTCTCATGAGAGCATGGTGGGGAGTGGTGGGTAGGTGACCCTTTTGGGGACATAGTCTCAGGAGGGGGGGTGGGGGCGGGTGGGTAGGTGACCCTGTTGGGGACATAGACTCAGGAGGGGTGGTGTGGGGGGGGATGGGTAGGTGACCCTTTTGGGGACATAGTTTCAGGAGGTGGAGGTTGGGGGGGTGGGTAGGTGAACCTTTTGGGGACATAGTCTCACGAGGGGGTGTGGGGGTTGGGTAGGTGACCCTATTGGGGACATAGTCTCAGTAGGGCGGGGTGGGTGGGTCTGGGTAGGTGACACTTCTGGGGACATAATCTCAGGAGGGGGTGTGGGGGCGGGTGGGTAGGTGACCCTGTTGGGGACATAGACTCAGGAGGGGGGGTGTGGGGGGGTGGGTAGGTGACCCTTTTGGGGACATAGTATCAGGAGGGGGGGTGGAGGGGGTGGGTAGGTGAAACTTTTGGGGAAATACTCTCAGGCGGGAGGGGTGGGTCGGTGACCATTTTGGGGACATAGTCTCAGGAGGGGGTTTGGTGAGTGGGTAGGTTACCCTTTTGGGGACATAGTCTCAGGGTGTGGGAAGCGGGGGTAGGTGACCCGTTTGGGGAAACAGTCTCAGGAGGGGGTATGGGGGCGGCTGGGTATGTGACCCTCTTGGGGACATAGTCTAAGGAGTGGGGTGTGGGGGGTGTGGGTAGGTGAACCTTTTGGGGACATAGTCTCAGGAGGCGCGGGTGGGGGGTTGGGTAGGTGTCCCTTTTGGGGACATAGTCTCAGGAGGAAGGGTGTGGGGGGGTGTGGGTAGGTGACCCTATTGGGGCCATAGTATCAGGAAAGGGGGGGTGAGGCGGTTGGGTAGGTGACCCTTTTGGGGACATAGTCTCAGGAGGGGGTTGGGGGGGCTGGGTAGGTGACCCTTTTGGGGACATAGACTCAGGTGGGGGTGGGGGGGTAGGTGACACTTTTGTGTACATAGTCTCATGAGGGAGGGGTGGGGGGGGTGGGTAGGTGACCCTATTGGGGACATAGTCTCAGGAGGGCGGAATGTGGGGGTTTGGTTAGTTGACCATATTGGGGACATAGTCTCAGGAGGGGGGGGGTGTGTGGGGGCTGGGTAGGTGACCCTTTTGGGGACATAGTCTAAGGAAGGAGGGGTGGGGGTGTGGGTAGGTGACCCTTTTGGGACATAGTCTCAGGAGGGTGGGGTCGGTCGGTGGCTGGTGACCCTTTTGGGGACATAGTCTCAGGAGACGGGTGGGGGGGGTGGGTAGGTGACCCTTTTGGGGACATAGTCTCAGGAGGGGGGGTGGGGGGGTGGGTAGGTGACCCTTTTGGGGACATAGTCTCAGGAGGGGGGGGTGGGGGGTGGTAGGTGACCCTTTTGGGGACATAGTCTCAGGAGGGGGGTGTGGGGGGTGGGTAGGTGACCCTTTTGGGGACATAGTCTCAGGAGGGGTGGTGGGGGGGTGGGTAGGTGACCCTTTTGGGGACATAGTCTCAGGAGGGGGGTGTGGGGTGGTGGGTAGGTGACCCTTTTGGGGACATAGTCTCAGGAGGGGGTGGTGGGGGGTGGGTAGGTGACCCTTTTGGGGACATAGTCTCAGGAGGTGGGGGTGGTGGGCGTGCGCATGTGACCCTTTTGGGGACATAGTCTCAGGAGGGGGGGTCGGGGTTGGATAGGTGACCCTCTTGGGGACATAGACACAGGAGTTGTGGTGTGGGGGGGTGGGTAGGTGACCCTTTTGGGGACATAGTCTCAGGAGGGGGTTGGGGGGGCTGGGTAGGTGACCCTTTTGGGGACATTTTCTCAGGAGGGGGCGGTAGGTGACCCTTTTGGGGACATAGACTCAGGAGGGGGTGGGGCGTAGGTGACACTTTTGGGGACATAGTCTCATGAGGGAGGGGTGGGGGGGTGGGTAGATGACCCTTTTGGGGACATATTCTCAGCAGGGCGGGGTGGGGGTGGCGTTGGGTAGGTGACCCATTTGGGGAGATAGTCTCAGTCGGGGGTGTGGTGGGGGGTGTGTAGGTGACCCTTTTGGGGACATAGTCTCAGGAGGGGGGTTGGTGGGGGGTGGTAGCTGAAACTTTTGGGGACATAGTCTCATGAGGGGGTCTGGTGGGGTTGGGTAGGTGACCCTTTTGGGGACATAGTCTCAGGAGGGGGGGGTGGGGGGGTGGGTAGGTGACCCTTTTGGGGACATAGTCTCAGGAGGGGGGGGTGGGGGGGGTGGTAGGTGACCCTTTTGGGGACATAGTCTCAGGAGGGGGGGTGGGGGGTGTGGTAGGTGACCCTTTTGGGGACATAGTCTCAGGAGGGGGGGGTGGGGTGGTGGGTAGGTGACCCTTTTGGGGACATAGTCTCAGGAGGGGGGGTGGGGGGGTGGGTAGGTGACCCTTTTGGGGACATAGTCTCAGGAGGGGGGGTGGTGGGGGTGGTAGGTGACCCTTTTGGGGACATAGTCTCAGGAGGGGGGGGTGGGGGGTGGGTAGGTGACCCTTTTGGGGACATAGTCTCAGGAGGGGGGTGGTGGGGGGTGGGTAGGTGACCCTTTTGGGGACATAGTCTCAGGAGGGGGGGTGGGTGGTGGGTAGGTGACCCCTTTTGGGGACATAGTCTCTGGATGGAGGGTGCGGGGAGTAGGTAGGTGACCCTTATTGGGGACATAGTCTCAGGAGGGGAGGGTGGGGGGGTGTGGTAGGTGACCCTTTTCGGACATAGTCTCAGGAGGGGGGGTGATGTGGGGGTTGGGTAGTGTACCCTTTTGGGGACAATAGTCTCAGGAGGGGGGTGTGGGGGGTTGGTAGTGACCCTTTTGGGGACATAGTCTCAGAAGGGGGGTGGTGGGTGGTCGTAGGTGACCCTTTTGGGGACATAGTCTCAGGAGGGGTGTGGGGGTGTGTAGGTGACACTTTTGGGGACATAGTCTCAGGAGGGGTAGGGTGGGGGGTAAAGGTGACCCTTTTGGGGACATAGTCTCAGGATGCGGGGGTGGGGGTGGTGGGTAGGTGACCCTTTTGGGACATAGTCTCAGGAGGGGGGTTGGGGGGTGGGTAGGTGACCCTTTTGGGGACATAGTCTCAGGAGGGGTGGGGGTGGGGTGGGTGGGTAGGTGACTCTTTGGGGACATAGTCTCAGGAGGAGCGGGGTGGTGGTGGTGGGTAGGTGACCCTTTTGGGGACATAGTCTCAGGAGGGGTGGTGGCGGGGTGGGTAGGTGACCCTTTTGGGGACATAGTCTCCGGGAGGGTGGGGTGGGGGGGTGGGTAGGGTACCCTTTTGGGCAAATATACTCAGGAGGGGGTGTGGGTGGGTGGGTAGGTGAACCTTTTGGGGACATAGTCCCAAAGGGGGGCTGTGGGGGTTGGTAGGTGACGCTTTAGGGGACATAGTCTCTGGAGGGGGGGGTGGGGGGGGTGGTAGGTGACCCTTTTGGGGACATAGTCTCTGGAGGGGTGTGTAGGGGGGTGGGTAGGTGACCCTTTTGGGGACATAGTCTCAGGAGGGGGTGTGGGGGTGTGGGTAGTTGACCCTTTTGGGGACATAGTCTCAGGAGGGGTGGTTGGGGGGGTTGTGTAGGTGACCCTTTGGGGACATAGTCTCAGGAGGGGGTGTGGGGGGTGGGTAGGTGACCCTTTTGGGGACATAGTCTCAGGAGGGGGGTGGGTGGGTGGTGGGTAGGTGACCCTTTTGGGGACATAGTCTCAGGAGGGGGTGGTGGGGGGGTGGGTAGGTGACCCTTTTGGGGACATAGTCTCAGGAGGGGGGGTGGGGGGTGGGTAGGTGACCCTTTTGGGGACATAGTCTCAGGAGGGGGGGGTGGGGGGGTGGGTAGGTGACCCTTTTGGGGACATAGTCTCAGGAGGGGGGTGGTGGGGGGTGGGTAGGTGACCCTTTTGGGGACATAGTCTCAGGAGGGGGGGTGGGAGGGGTGGTAGGTGACCCTTTTGGGGACATAGTCTCAGGAGGGGGGGTGTGGGTGGTGGGTAGGTGACCCTTTTGGGGACATAGTCTCAGGAGGGGGGTGGGGGGGTGGGTAGGTGACCCTTTTGGGGACATTGTCTCAGGAGGGTGGGGAGGGGGGTGTGGGTATGTGACCCTTTTGTGGACATAGTCTCTGGAGGGGGCGGTAGGTGACACTTTTGGGGACATAGTCTCAGGGGGGAGGGTGGGGGTGGTGGGTAGGTGGCACCTTTGGGGACATAGTCTCAGGAGGGGGGTGCGGGGTGATGGGTAGGTGACCCTTTTGGGGACATAGTCTCAGAAGGGGTGGTGGGGTGTGTGGGTAGGTGACCCTTTTGGGGACATAGTCTTAGGAGGGGGGGTTCCGGGGGTTGGGTAGGTGACCATTTTGGGGACATATTCTAGGGTGTGGGGAGGGGGGTTAGGTGACCTGTTTGGGGACATAATCTCAGGACGGGTGAGTGTGGTTGGGGCTTGGTATGTGACCCTTTTGGGGAAATTGTCTCAGGAGGGGGGGTGGGGGTGGGTGGGTAGGTGACCCTCTTGGGGACATTGTCTCAGGAGGATGGGGTGGGGGGTGGGTAGGTGACCCTTTTGGGGACATAGTCTCAGGAGGGGGGTTTGGGGGTGGTGGGTAGGTGACCCTTTTGGGGACATAGTCTCAGGAAGGGGGGGTGGGATGGGGTGTGTAGGTGACCCATTTGGGGACATAGTCTGAGGAGGGGGTGGGGTAGGTGACCCTTTTGGGGACATAGTCTCAGAGGGGGGTGTGGGGGGTGGTGTGTAGGTGACGCTTTTGGGGACATAGCCTCAGGAGGGGGGGGTTTGGGGGGGTGGGTAGGTGACGCTTTTGGGGACATAGTCTCAGGAGGGTGGGTGGGGGGGTGTGGGTAGGAGACCCTATTGGGGACATGGTCTCAGGAGGGTGGGGTGGAGGGGGAGGGTAGGTGACCCTTTGGGGGAAATAGTCTCAGGAGGGGGGCGGTGAGGGGGTTGGGTCGGTGACCCTTTTGGGGACATAGTCTCAGGAGGGGGGGTGGGGTGTTTGGGCAGGTGACACTTTTGGGGACATAGTCTCAGGATGGGGGGTGTGGGGGGGTGGGTAGGTGACCCTATTGGGGACATAGTCTGAGGAGGGGGTGTGGGGAGGGGTGGTTAGGTGACCCTTTTGGGGACATAGTCTCAGGGGGTGGGTGGGGGGCGTGCGCATGTGACCCTTTTGGGGACATAGTCTCAGGAGGGGGGGTCGGGGTTGGATTGGTGACCCTCTTGGGGACATAGACACAGGAGTTGGGGTGTGGGGGTGTGGGTAGGTGACCCTTTTGGGGACATAGTCTCAGGATGGGGGGGGTGGGTTGGTGACCCTTTTGGCGACATAGTCTCAGGAGGGTGGTTGGGGGGGGTGGGTAGGTGACCCTATTGGGGACATAGTCTCAGGAGGGCGGGGTGGGGGGGCTGGGTAGTTGACCCTTTTGTGGACATCGTCTCAGGAGGGGGTGTGTGGGGGTTGTATAGGTGACCCTTTTGGGACATAGTCTCAGGAGGCGGGGTGAGAGCGCGTGGGTAGGTGACCCTCTTGGGGACATAGACTCAGGAGGGTGGGTTGGGGTGGTGGGTAGGTGACCCTTTTGGGGACATAGTCTGAGGAGGCGGGGTGGGGGGGGTGGGTAGGTGTCCCATTTGGGGACATAGTCTCAGGAGGGGTGGTGGGGGGTGTGGGTAGGTGACCCTTTTGGGGACATAGTCTCAGGAGGGGGGAGTGGGGGGGGTGGGTATGTGACCTTTTGGGGACATAGTCTCAGGAGGGGGGGTCGGGGGGGGTGGTAGGTGACCCTTTTGGGGGACATAGTCTCAGGAGGGGGGGTGTGGGGGGGTGGTAGGTGACCTTTTGGGACATAGTCTCAGGAGGGGGTGGGGGGGGTGGGTAGGTGACCCTTTTGGGGACATAGTCTCAGGAGGGGGGGTTGGGGTGGTGGGTAGGTGACCACTTTTGGGACATAGTCTCAGGAGGGGGGGTGGGGGGGTGGTAGTGACCCTTTTGGGGACATAGTCTCAGGAGCGGGTGGTGGGGGCGGTCGGTAGGTGACCCTTTTGGGGACATAGTCTCAGGAGGGGGGGTGGGGGGGTGGGTAGGTGACCCTTTTGGGGACATAGTCTCAGGAGGGGGGGTGGGGGGTGTGGTAGGTGACCCTTTTGGGGACATAGTCTCAGGAGGGGGTGGTGGGGGGTGGGTAGGTGACCCTTTTGGGGACATAGTCTCAGGAGGGGGGTGTGGGGGGTGGGTAGGTGACCCTTTTGGGGACATAGTCTCAGGAGGGGGGTGGGGGTGGTGGGTAGGTGACCCTTTTGGGGACATAGTCTCAGGAGGGGGGTGGTGGGGGGTGGGTAGGTGACCCTTTTGGGGACATAGTCTCAGGAGGGGTGGGTGGGGGTTGGGTAGGTGACCCTTTTGGGGACATAGTCTCAGGAGGGGGGGTTGGGGGGTGGGTAGGTGACCCTTTTGGGGACATAGTCTCAGGAGGGGGGTGTGGGGGTGTGGGTAGGTGACCCTTTTGGGGACATAGTCTCAGGAGGGTGGGAAGCGGGGGTAGGTGACCCGTTTGGGGAAACAGTCTCAGGATTGGGTATGGGGGCGGCTGGGTATGTGACCCTCTTGGGGACAGAGTCTAAGGAGTGGGGTGTGGGGTGTGTGGGTAGGTGACCCTTTTGGGGACATAGTCTCAGGAGGCGCGGGTGGGGGGTTGGGTAGGTGTCCCTTTTGGGGTCATAGTCTCAGGAAGGGGTGGGTGGGGGGGGCGGGTTGGTGACCCTTTTTGGGACATAGAATCAGGAGGTGGGGCTGGGGGTTTTGGGTAGGTGACCCTTTTGGGGACATAGTCTCAGGAGGAAGGGTGTGGGGGGGGTGCGTAGGTGACCCTATTGGGGACATAGTATCAGGAGGGCGGGGTGGGGGGGGTGGGTAGGTGACCCTTTTGGGGACATAGTCTCAGGAAAGGGGGGGTGAGGCGGTTGGATGGTGACCCTTTTGGGGACATAGTCTCAGGAGGGGGTTGGGGGGGGCTGGGTAGGTGACCCTTTTGGGGACAGAATCTCAGGAGCAGGGTGGTTCTTGGTGGGTATGTGACCCTTTTGGGGACATAGCATCAGGAGGGGGGGGTGGAGGGGGTGGGTAGGTGACCCTTTTGGGGAAATACTCTCAGGCGGGAGGGGTGGGTCGGTGACCATTTTGGGGGCATAGTCTCAGGAGGGGGGTGTGGTGAGTGTGTAGGTGACTATTTTGGGAACATAGTCTCAGGGTGTGGGAAAGGGGGGTAGGTGACCCGTTTGGGGAAACAGTCTCAGGAGGGGGTATGGGGGCGGCTGGGTATGTGACCCTCTTGGGGACATAGTCTAAGGAGTGGGGTGTGGGGGGTGTGGGTAGGTGACCCTTTTGGGGACATAGTCTCAGGAGGCGCGGGTGGGGGGTTGGGTAGGTGTCACTTTTGGGGACATAGTCTCAGGAAGGGGTGGGTAGGGGGGATGGGTTGGTGACCCTTTTTGGGACATAGTCTCAGGAGGTGGGGGTGGGGGTTTTGGGTAGGTGACCCTTTTGGGGACATAGTCTCAGGAGGAGGGGGTGGGGTGGTGGGTAGGTGACCCTTTTGGGACATAGTCTCAGGAGGGGGGGTGGGGGGTGGGTAGGTGACCCTTTTGGGGACATAGTCTCAGGAGGGGTGGTGGGGTGGTGGGTAGGTGACCCTTTTGGGGACATAGTCTCAGGAGGGTCGGGTGGGGGGGTGGGTAGGTGACCCTTTTGGGGACATAGTCTCAGGAGGGGTGGGTGGGGGGTGGGTAGGTGACCCTTTTGGGGACATAGTCTCAGGAGGGGGGGTGGGGGGTGGTAGGTGACCCTTTTGGGGACATAGTCTCAGGAGGGGGTGGTGGGGGGTGGGTAGGTGACCCTTTTGGGGACATAGTCTCAAGAGGGGGTGTGTGGGTGGGTGGTAGGTGACCCTTTTGGGGACATAGTCTCAGGAGGGGGGGTGGGGGAGGTGGGTAGGTGACCCTTTTGGGGACATAGTCTCAGGAGGGGGGGGGTGGGGGGTGGGGAGGTGACCCTTTTGGGGACATAGTCTCAGGAGGGGGGTGGGGGCGGTGGGAAGGTGACCCTTTTGGGGACATAGTCTCAGGACGGGTGTGGGTGGGGGGTTGGGGAGGTACCCTTTTGGGGACATAGTCTCAGGAGGGGGTGGGGGAGTGGGTAGGTGACCCTCTTTGGGACATAGTCTCAGGAGGGGGGGTGGGGTGGTGGGTAGGTGACCCTTTTGGGGACATAGTCTCAGGAGGGGGTGGTGGGGTTTTGGGTAGGTGACCCTTTTTGGGACATAGTCTCAGGATTGCGGGTGGGGTGGGGTGGGTAGGTGACCATTTGGGGACATAGTCTCAGGAGGGGGGTGGGTGGCGTGGGTTCTTAGGTGACCCTTTTGGGGACATAGTCTCAGGAGGGGGGGTGGGTAGGTGGGTAGGTGACCTTTTGGGGACATAGTCTCAGGAGGAGGGTGGTATGGGCGGGTGGGTAGGTGACCCTTTTGGGGACATAGTCTCAGGAGGGGGGGGTGGGGTGGTGGGTAGGTGACCCTTTTGGGGACATAGTCTCAGGAGGGGTGGTGGGGGGTGTGGTAGGTGACCCTTTTGGGGACATAGTCTCAGGAGGGGTGGTGGGGGGGCTGGGTAGGTGACCCTTTTGGGGACATAGTCTCAGGAGGGGGGGTTGGGGGGTGGGTAGGTGACCCTTTTGGGGACATAGTCTCAGGAGGGGGGGTGGGGCTGGGTAGGTGACCCTTTTGGGGACATAGTCTCAGAGGGGGGTTGGGGGGGTGGGTAGGTGACCCTTTTGGGGACATAGTCTCAGGAGGGGTGGGTGGGGGGGTGGGTAGGTGACCCTTTTGGGGACATAGTCTCAGGAGGGGGGGTGGGGGGTGTGGGTAGGTGACCCTTTTGGGGACATAGTCTCAGGAGGGGGGGTGGGTGGGTAGGTGACCCTTTTGGGACATAGTCTCAGGAGGGGGGTGGGGGGAGGGTGGTTAGGTGACCCTTTTGGGGACATAGTCTCAGGAGGAGGGGTGTTGGGGGAGTTGGTAGGTGACACTTTTGGGGACATAGTCTCAGGAGGGGTGGCTGGTGGGGGGTGGGTAGGTGACCCTTTTGTGGACATAGACTCAGGAGGGTGGGTGTGGGGGGTTGGGTAGGTGACCATTTTGGGGACATAGTCTCAGGAGGGGTGGGGTGGGGTGGGTAGGTGACCCTTTTGGGACATAGTCTCAGAGGGGGGGTGGGTGGCTGGGTAGGTGCCCCTTTTGGGGACATAGTCTCAGGAGGGGGGTGGTGGGGGTTGGGTAGGTGACCATTTTGGGCACATAGTCTCAGGAGGGGGGTGGGGGGTGTGGGTAGGTGACCCTTTTGGGGCATAGTCTCAGGAGGGGGGTGGGGGCTGTGGGTAGGTGACCCTTTTGGGGACATAGTTCAGGAGGGGGGGTGGGGGTGTCGGTAGGTGACCCTTTTGGGGACATAGTCTCAGGAAGGGGGCGGTGGGCCGTTGGGTAGGTGACCCTTTTTGGGACATATCCTCAGGAGGGGGGTGAGGGGGTGGGTGTAGGTGACCCTTTGGGGACATAGTCTCAGGAGTGGGGGTGGGGGGTGTGGGTAGGTGAACCCTTTTGGACATAGTCTCAGGAGGGGGGGTAGGGTGCGGTGGGTAGGTGACCCTTTTGGGGACATAGTCTCAGGAGGGGGTGGTGGGGGTGGTGGGTAGGTGACCCTTTTGGGGACATCGACTCAGGAGGTTGGGTGGTGGGGGGGATGGGTAGGTGACCCTTTTGGGGACATAGTCTCAGAAGGGGGTGTTGGTGGGCTGGGTAGGTCACCCTTTTGGGGACATAGTCTCATGACGGGGGTTGGGGTTTGGGTAGGTGACCCTTTTGTGGACATAGTCTGAGGTGGGGGTGCAGGTGACCCTTTTGGGGACATAGTCTCAGGATAGGGGTGTGGGGGGGGTGGGTAGGTGACCCTTTTGGGGACATAGTCTCAGGAGGTGGGTGGGGGGTTGGTAGGTGACCTTTTGGGGACATAGTCTCAGGAGGCGGGGTGGGGGGGTGGTGGGTTGGTGACCCTTTAGAGGTCATAGAATCAGGAGGGGGGGTGGGGGGGTGGGTAGGTGACCCTTTTGGGGACATAGTCTCAGGAGGGGTTGGGGGGTGGGTAGGTGACCCTTTTGGGGACATAGTCTCAGGAGGGGTGTTGGGGTGTGGGTAGGTGACCCTTTTGGGGACATAGTCTCAGGAGGGGGGTGTGGGTGGTGGGTAGGTGACCCTATTGGGGACATAGTCTCAGGAGGGGGGCTGTGGGGGTTGGGTTAGGTGACCCTTTTGGGGACATAGTCTCAGGAGGGGAGGGGTGGGGGTGGGTAGGTGACACTTTTGGGGACATAGTCTCAGGAAGGTGGGTGGGGGTTGGGAGGTGACCCTTTTGGGACATAGTCTCAGGAGGGGGGGTGGGGGGGTGGGTAGGTGAACCTTTTGGGGACATAGTCTCAGGAGGGGGGTGTGGGGGGGGTGGGTAGGTGACCCTTTTGGGGACATAGTCTCAGGAGGGGTGTTGGTGGGGGGTGGTAGGTGACCCTTTTGGGGACAAAGTCTCAGGAGGTGGGGGGGTGGGGTGGGTGGCTAGGTGAACCTTTTGGGGGCATAGTCTCAGGAGTGGGTGGTGGTGGGGGTGGGTAGGTGACCCTTTTGGGGACATAGTCTCAGGAGGGGGGGTAGGTGACCCTTCTGGGGACATAGTCTCAGGAGGGCGCGCTGGAGGGGGGCTTGGTAGGTGACCCTTTTGGGGACATATTCTCAGGAGGTGAGTGTGGTGTGGCTGGGTAGATGACCCTTTTGGGGACATAGTCTCAGGAAGGGGTGGTGGTGTGGGTGGGTAGATGGCCCTTTTGGGCAAATAGTCTGAGGAGGGGGAAGTCGGTGACCCTTTTGGGGACATAGTCTCAGGAGGTGGTGTGGGTAGGTGACCCTTTTGGGGACACTGTCTCGGGGGGGGGTGGGTGGGTAGGTGACCCTTTTGGGGACATATTCTCAGGAAGGGGTGGTGGTGTGGGTGGGTAGGTGACCCTTTTGGGGACATAGTCTCAGGAGGGCGGGGTTGGTAGGTGACCCTTTTGGGGATATAGTCTCGGGGGGGTGTGGGGGGGGGTGGGTAGATTACCCTTTTGGCGAAATTGTCTGAGGAGGGGGGTGGGTAGGGGGTGTGGGTAGGTGACCCTTTTGGGGACATTTTCTCAGGATAGGGCTGGTTATGGGTAATGGGTAGATGACCCTTTTGGGGACATAGTCTCAGGAGGGGGTTGTGGGGGGGGAGGGTAGGTGACACTTTAGGGGACATAGTCTCAGGAGGCGGGTGGTGGTGGGGGTGGGTAGGTGACCCTTTTGGGGACATAGTCTCAGGTGGGGTGGGTTGGGGGGGTGGTTAGCTGACCCTTTTGGGGACATAGTCTCAGGAGGGGTTGGTGGGGGGGTTGGGTAGGTGACGCTTTTGGGGACATAGTCTCAGGAGGGGTGGGGTGGGTGGGGTGTTAATGTGACCCTTTTGGGGACATAGTCTCAGGAAGGGGTGGGTGGGGGGGGTGGTTAGGTGACCCTTTTGGGGACATAGTCTCAGGTGGTGGGGGTGGGAGTTATGGGTAAGTGACCCTTTTGGGGACATAGTCTCAGGAGAGGGGTGTGGGGGGGTGGGTAGTTGACCCTATTGGGGACATTGTCTCAGGAGGGTGGGGAGGGGGGTGTGGGTATGTGACCCTTTTGTGGACATAGTCTCTGGAGGGGGCGGTAGGTGACACTTTTGGGGACATAGTCTCGGGGGGGGTGCGGGGGTGGTGAGTAGGTGGCACCTTTGGGGACATAGTCTCAGGAGGGGGGTGTGGGGGTATGGGTAGGTGACCCTTTTGGGGACATAGTATCAGGAGGGGTGGTGGGGGTTTGGGTAGGTGACCCTTTTGTGGACATAGTCTTAGGAGGGGGGGTTCCGGGGGTTGGGTAGGTGACCATTTTGGGGACATATTCTCAGGGTGTGGGGAGGGGGGTTAGGTGACCTGTTTGGGGACATAATCTCAGGACGGGTGAGTGTGGTTGGGGCTTGGTATGTGACCCTTTTGGGGAAATTGTCTCAGGAGGGGGGGTGGGGGTGGGTGGGTAGGTGACCCTCTTGGGGACATTGTCTCAGGAGGATGGGGTAGGGGGTGGGTAGGTGACCCTTTTGGGGACATAGTCTCAGGAGGGGGGTGTGGGGGTGGTGGGTAGGTGACCCTTTTGGGGACATATTCTCAGGAAGGGGGGGTGGGATGGGGTGTGTAGGTGACCCATTAGGGGACATAGTCTGAGGAGGGGGTGGGGTAGGTGACACTTTTGGGGACATAGTCTCAGAGGGGGGTGTGGGGGGTGGTGTGTAGGTGACGCTTTTGGGGACATAGCCTCAGGAGGGGGGGTGGGGGGTGGTGGGTAGTGACCCTTTTGGGGGCAAGTTCTCAGGAGGGGGGGTGGGGGGGTGGGTAGGTGACCCTTTTGGGGACATAGTCTCAGGAGGGGGGGTGGGGGTGGGTAGGGTGACCCTTTTGGGGACAATAGTCTCAGGAGGGGGGGTGGGGGGTGGGTCGGGTGACCCCTTTTGGGGTCATAGTCTCACGAGGGGTGGTGGGAGGGGGTAGGTGACCCTTTTGGGGACATAGTCTCAGGAGGGGGGGTGGGGGGTGGGTAGGTGACCCCTTTTGGGGACATAGTCTCAGGAGGGGGGGGGTGGGGGGGGTTGGTAGGTGACCCTTTTGGGGACAAAGTCTCAGGAGGGGGGGGTGGGTGGGTGGGTAGGTGACCCTTTTGGGGACATAGTCTCAGGAGGGGGTTGGGGGGGGGTTGGGTAGTGGGACCCTTTTGGGGACATAGTCTCAGGAGGGGGGGTGGGGGTGTGGTAGGTGACCCTTTTGGGGACATAGTCTCAGGAGGGGGGGTGGGGTGTGGGTAGGTGACCCTTTTGGGGACATAGTCTCAGGAGGGGGGGTGGTGGTGGGTAGGTGACCCTTTTGGGGGACATAGTCTCAGGAGAAGGGGGTGGGGTGTGGTGGGTAGGTGACCCTTTTGGGGACATAGTCTCAGGAGGGGGGGTGGGGGGGGTGGGTAGGTGACCCTTTTGGGGACATAGTCTCAGGAGGGGGGGTGGGGGGTGGGTAGGTGACCCTTTTGGGGACATAGTCTCAGGAGGGGGGTGTGGGGGGGTGGGTAGGTGACCCTTTTGGGGACATAGTCTCAGGAGGGGGTGTGGGGGGTGGGTAGGTGACCCTTTTGGGGACATAGTCTCAGGAGGGGGGGTGGGGGGTGGGTAGGTGACCCTTTTGGGGACATAGTCTCAGGAGGGGGGTGGGGGGTGGGTAGGTGACCCTTTTGGGGACATAGTCTCAGGAGGGGGGTGATGGGGGTGGTTATGTGACCCTTTTGGGGACATAGTCTGAGGAGGAGTGTTAGGTGACCCTTTTGGGGACATAGTCTCAGGAGGGGGTGGGTGGGTAGGTGACCCTTTTGGGGACATTGTCTCCTGACAGCATGGTGGGGAGGGGTGGGTAGGTGACCCTTTTGGGGACATAGTCTCAGGAGGGGGTGTGGGGGCGGGTGCGTAGGTGACCCTGTTGGGGACATAGACTCAGGAGGGGGGGTGTGGGGGGGGGATGGGTTGGTGACCCTTTTGGAGACATAGTTTCAGGAGGTGGAGGTTGGGGGGGTGGGTAGGTGAACCTTTTGGGGACATAGTCTCACGAGGGTGTGTGGGGGTTGGGTAGGTGACCCTATTGGGGACATAGTCTCAGTAGGGCTGGGTGGGTGGGTCTGGGTAGGTGACACTTTTGGAGACATAGTCTCAGGAGGGGGTGTGGGGGCGGGTGGGTAGGTGACCCTGTTGGGGACATAGACTCAGGAGGGGTGGTGTGAGGGTGTGGGTAGGTGACCCTTTTGGGGACAGAATCTCAGGAGGGTGGGTGGGGGGGGCTGGGTAGGTGACCCTTTTGGGGACAGAATCTCAGGAGCGGGGTGGTTCTTGGTGGGTATGTGACCCTTTTGGGGACATAGTATCAGGAAGGGGGTGTGGAGGGGGTGGGTAGGTGACCCTTTTGGGGAAATACTCTCAGGCGGGAGGGGTGGGTCGGTGACCATTTTGGGGACATAGTCTCAGGAGGGGGGTGTGGTGAGTGGGTAGGTGACCCTTTTGGGGACATAGTCTCAGGGTGTGGGAAGCGGGGGTAGGTGACCCGTTTGGGGAAACAGTCTCAGGATTGGGTATGGGGGCGGCTGGGTATGTGACCCTCTTGGGGACATAGTCTAAGGAGTGGGGTGTGGGGGGTGTGGGTAGGTGACCATTTTGGGGATATAGTCTCAGGAGGCGCGGGTGGGGGGTTGGGTAGGTGTCCCTTTTGGGGACATAGTCTCAGGAAGGGGTGGGTGGGGGTGGTGGGTTGGTGACCCTTTTTGGGACATAGAATCAGGAGGTGGGGCTGGGGGTTTTGGGTAGGTGACCCTTTTGGGGACATAGTCTCAGGAGGAAGGGTGTGGGGGGGGTGCGTAGGTGACCCTATTGGGGACATAGTATCAGGAGGGCGGGGTGGGGGGGGTGGGTAGGTGACCGTTTTGGGGACATAGTCTCAGGAAAGGGGGGGTGAGGCGGTTGGGTATGTGACCCTTTTGGGGACATAGTCTCAGGAGGGGTTTGGGGGGGGCTGGGTAGGTGACCCTTTTGGGGACAGAATCTCAGGAGCAGGGTGGTTCTTGGTGGGTATGTGACCCTTTTGGGGACATTGCATCAGGAGGGGGGGGTGGAGGGGGTGGGTAGGTGACCCTTTTGGGGAAAAACTCTCAGGCGGGAGGGGTGGGTCGGTGACCATTTTGGGGGCATAGTCTCAGGAGGGGGGTGTGGTGAGTGTGTAGGTGACCCTTTTGGGGACATAGTCTCAGGAGGGGTGGGTGGGGGTGGGTAGGTGACCCTTTTGGGGACATAGTCTCAGGAGGGTGGGTGGTGGGGGGTGTGGGTAGGTGACCCTTTTGGGGACATAGTCTCAGGAGGGAGGTTGGTGGGGTGTGGGTAGGTGACCCTTTTGGGGACATAGTCTCAGGAGGTGGGGTTGGGGGGCGGTGGGTAGGTGACCCTTTTTGGGACATAGTCTCAGGAGGGGGGTGGGGAGGGTTGGGTAGGTGACCCTTTTGGGGACATAGTCTCAGGACGGGGGGGGTGGGGTGGTGGGTAGGTGACCCTTTTGGGGACATAGTCTCAGGAGGTGGGTGTGGGGTGGTGGGTAGGTGACCCTTTTGGGGACATAGTCTCAGGAGGGGGGGTGGGGGGGTTGGGTAGGTGACCCTTTTGGGGACATAGTCTCAGGAGGGGGGTGGGGGTGTGGTAGGTGACCCTTTTGGGGACATAGTCTCAGGATGGGGGTGTGGGGGTGGTGGGTAGGTGACCCTTTTGGGGACATAGTCTCAGGAGGGGTGGTGGTGGGGGGTGGTAGGTGACCCTTTTGGGGACAAAGTCTCAGGAGTGTGGGGTGGTGGGGGAGGGTAGGTGACCCTTTTGGGGGCATAGTCTCAGGAGTGGGTGGTGGTGGGGGTGTGTAGGTGACCCTTTTGGGGACATAGTCTCAGGAGGGGGGGTGGGGGCGATTGGGTAGGTGAGCCTTTTGGGGACATAGTCTGAGGAGGGGGGGTAGGTGACCCTTCTGGGGACATAGTCTCAGGAGGGCGCGCTGGAGGGGGGCTTGGTAGGTGACCCTTTTGGGGACATATTCTCAGGAGGTGAGTGGGGTGTGGCTGGGTAGGTGACCCTTTTGGGGACATAGTCTCAGGAAGGGGTGGTGGTGTGGGTGGGTAGATGGCCCTTTTGGGCAAATAGTCTGAGGAGAGGGAAGTAGGTGACACTTTTGGGGACATAGTCTCAGGAGGTGGTGTGGGTAGGTGACCCTTTTGGGGACATTGTCTCGGGGGGGGGTGGGTGGGTAGGTGACCCTTTTGGGGACATATTCTCAGGAAGGGGTGGTGGTGTGGGTGGGTAGATGACCCTTTTGGGGACATAGTCTCAGGAGGGCGGGGTTGGTAGGTGACCCTTTTGGGGATATAGTCTCGGAGGGGTGTGGGGGGGGTGGGTAGATTACCCTTTTGGCGACATTGTCTCAGGAGGGGGGTGGGTGGGGGGTGTGGCTAGGTGACCCTTTTGGGGACATTTTCTCAGGATAGGGGTGGTTATGGGTAATGGGTAGATGACCCTTTTGGGGACATAGTCTCAGGAGGGGGTTGTGGGGGGGGAGGGTAGGTGTCACTTTAGGGGACATAGTCTCAGGAGGCGGTTGGGGGCTGGTGGGTATTTGACCCTTTTGGGGACATAGTCTGAGGAGGGGGGTGTTAGGTGACCCTTTTGGGGACATAGTCACAGGATGGTGGGTGTGGGTAGGTGACCCTTTTGTGCACATAGTCTCAGGAGGGGGGAGTGGGGGTGTTGGGTATGTGACACTTTTGGGGACATAGTCTCAGGAGGTGGGTGTGGGGGGTGTTGGGTAGGTGACCATTTTGGGGGCATATTCTCAGGAGGGGGGTGGTGGGGGGTGTGGGTAGGTGACACTTTTGGGGACAGAGTCTCAGGAAGGTGGGGTGGGGGGGTTGGGTAGGTGACCCTATTGGGGACATAGTCTCAGGAGTGCACGGTGGGGAGGGCTGGGTAGGTGACCCTTTTGGGGACATGTTCTCAGTAGGGGGTGTGTTGGGGGTTGGGTATTTGACCCTTTTGGGGACATTGTCTCAGGAGGGGGTTGTTGGGCAGTTGGGTAGGTGACACATTTGGGGACATAGTCTGAGGAGGGAGTGTGGGGGTTGTTTAGGTGACCCTTTTGGGGACATAGTCTCGGGGGGGGTGGGTAGGTGACCCTTTTGGGGACATAGTCACAGTCGGGGGGTTGGGTGTGTTGGGTATGTGACCCTTTTGGACACATAGTCTCGGTTGGGGGTGTGGGGTTGGGTGGGTATGTGATCCTTTTGGGGACATAGACTCAAGAGGGGGGTGTGAGGTGGGTGGGTAGGTGACCCTTTTGGGGACATAGTCTCAGGAGGGGTGGGTGGGGTGGGATGGGTAGGTGACCCTTTTGTGGACATAGTCTCAGGAGGGTGGGTGTGGGGGTTTGGGTAGGTGACCATTTTGGGGACATAGTCTCAGGAAGGGGGGTTGGTAGGTGACCCTTTTGGGGACATAGTCTCAGGAGGGGGGTGGGTGGGGGTGGTGGGAAGGTGAAACTTTTGAGGACATAATCTCAGGAGGGGGGAGTGGAGGGTGAGGGTAGGTGACACTTTTGGGGGCATAATCTCAGGAGGGGGTGGGGTGGGGGCGACGGGTAGGTGTCCCTTTTGGGGACATAGTCTCAGGAGGGGGTGTTGGGGGGGTGGGTAGGTGAACCTTTTGGGGACATAGTCTCGGGGGGGGTGTGGGGGTGGTGGGTAGGTGGCACCTTTGGGTACATTGTCTCAGGAGGGGGGTGTGGGGGTTATGGGTAGGTGACCCTTTTGGGGACATAGTCTTAGGAGGGGGGGTTCCGGGGGTTGGGTAGGTGACCATATTGGGGACATATTCTCAGGGTGTGGGGAGGGGGGTTAGGTGACCTGTTTGGGGACATAATCTCAGGACGGGTGAGTGTGGTTGGGGCTTGGTATGTGACCCTTTTGGGGAAATTGTCTCAGGAGGGGGGGTGGGGGTGGGTGGGTAGGTGACCCTCTTGGGGACATTGTCTCAGGAGGATGGGGTGGGGGTTGGGCAGGTGACCCTTTTGGGGACATAGTCTCAGGAGGCGGTGGGGTAGGTGACCCTTTTGGGGACATAGTCTCAGGAAGGGGGTTTGGGGGGTGGTGTGTAGGTGACGCTTTTGGGGACATAGCCTCAGGAGGGGGGGGTTGGGGGGGTGGGTAGGAGACTCTATTGGGGACATGGTCTCAGGAGGGTGGGGTGGAGGGGGAGGGTAGGTGACCCTTTGGGGGAAATAGTCTCAGGAGGGGGGAGTCAGCGGGTTGGGTCGGTGACCCTTTTGGGGACATAGTCTCAGGAGGGTGGTGGGGGGTTTGGGCAGGTGACCCTTTTGGGGACATAGTCTCAGGATGGGGGGTGTGGGGGGGTGGGTAGGTGACCCTATTGGGGACCTTGTCTCAGGAGGGCGGGGTGGGGGGTGTTGGGTAGTTGACCCTTTTGGGGACATAGTCTCAGGAGGGGGGGTGAGGGGGTGGGTAGGTGACCCTTTTGGGGACATAGTCTGAGGAGGGGGTTTTGGGCGGGGTGGTTAGGTGACCCTTTTGGGGACATAGTCTCAGGGGGTGGGGGTGGGGGGCGTGCGCATGTGACCCTTTTGGGGACATAGTCTCAGGATGGGGAGGGGTGGGTGGGTGACCCTTTTGGGGACATAGTCTCAGGAGGGGGAGGTGTGGGGTGTGGGTAGGTGACTCTTTTGGGGACATAGTCTCAGGAGGGGGGTGGTGGGGGGGTGGGTAGGTGTCCCTGTTGGGGACATAGTCTCAGGAAGGGGGGTGGGGGGGTGGGTAGGTGACCCTTTTGGGGACATAGTCTCAGGAGGGGGGGGTGGGTGCGTGGGTTGGTAGGTGACCCTTTTGGGACATAGTCTCAGGAGGGGGGGTGCGGGTGGGTGGGTAAGGTGACCCTTTTGGGGACATAGTCTCAGGAGGGGGGTGGGGGGGTTGGGTAGGTGACCCTTTTGGGGACATAGTCTCAGGAGGGGGGGTTGGGGGTTGTGTAGGTGACCCTTTTGGGGACATAGTCTCAGGAGGGGGTGGGTGGGTGTGGGTAGGTGACCCTTTTGGGGACATAGTCTCAGGAGGGGGGGTGGGGTGGTGTGTAGGTGACCCTTTGGGGACATAGTCTCAGAAGGGGGGGTGGTGGGTTGGGTAGTTGACCCTTTTGGGGTCATAGTCTCAGGAGGGGGGTGAAGGGGGTGGTTATGTGACCCTTTTGCGAACATAGTCTGAGGAGGAGTGTTAGGTGACCCTTTTGGGGACATAGTCTCAGGAGGGGGTGGGTGGGTAGGCGACCCTTTTGGGGACATAGTCTCCTGAGAGCATGGTGGGGAGTGGTGGGTAGGTGACCCTTTTGGGGAAATAGTCTCAGGAGGGGTGGTGGGGGCGGGTGGGTAGGTGACCCTGTTGGGGACATAGACTCAGGAGGGGGGGTGTGGGGGGGGGATGGGTAGGTGACCCTTTGGGGACATAGTTTCAGGAGGTGGAGGTTGGGGGGGTGGGTAGGTGAACCTTTTGGGGACATAGTCTCACGAGGGTGTGTGGGGGTTGGGTAGGTGACCCTATTGGGGACATAGTCTCAGTAGGGCGGGGTGGGTGGGTCTGGGTAGGTGACACTTTTGGGGACATAATCTCAGGAGGGGGTGTGGGGGTTGTGGTTAGGTGACCCTATTTGGGGACATAGTCTCAGGAGGGCGGGGTGGGGTGTGGTGGATAGTGGTGACCCTTTTGGGGACATAGTCTCAGGAGGGGGGGTTGGTAGGTGTACCTTTTGGGGACATAGTCTCGGGAAGAGAGGTGGGGGTGGTGGGGTGGTAGGTGACCCTTTGGGGACATAGTCCCAGGAGGGGGGGGTGTGTGGGGGGTGTGTAGGTGAACCTTTTGGGACATAGTCTCAGGAGGGGGGTGGTGGGGGGTGGTAGGTGACCCTTTTGGGGACATAGTCTCAGGAGGGGAGTGTGGGGGTGGTGGGTAGTTGACCCTTTTGGGGACATAGTCTCAGGAGGGGGGGTGGGGTTGTGTAGGTGACCCTTTTGGGACATAGTCTCAGGAGAAGGGGGGTAGGGGTGTTGTAAGGTGACCCTTTGGGGACATAATCTCAGGAGGGGATGGTGGGGGGTGTGGGTAGGTGACCCTTTGGGGACATAGTCTCAGGAGGTCGGGGTGGGGGTTTTGGGTAGGTGACCCTTTTGGGGACATAGTCTCAGGAGGAAGGCTGTGGGGGGTTGTGGGTAGGTGACCCTATTGGGGACATAGTATCAGGAAAGGGGGGGTGGGGCAGTTGGGTAGGTGACCCTTTTGGGGACATAGTCTCAGGAGGGGGTTGGGGGGCAATGTAGGTGACCCTTTTGGGGACATAGACTCAGGAGGGGGTGGGGGGTTAGGTGACACTTTTGGGGACATAGTCTCATGAGGGAGGGGTGGGGGGGTGGGTAGGTGACCCTATTGGGGACATAGTCTCAGGAGGGCGGAATGTGGGGGTTTGGTTAGTTGACCATATTGGGGACATAGTCTCAAGAGGGGGCGGGTGTGTGGGGGCTGGGTAGGTGACCCTTAAAGGGACATAGTCTCATGAGGGGGGGTGGGGTTTTGGGTAGGTGACACTTTTGGGGACATAGTCTCACGAGGTCGGGGTGGGGGGCTGTTGGGTAGTTGACCCTTTTGGGGTCATAGTCTCAGGAGGGAGGTGATGGGGGTGGTTATGTGACCCTTTTGGGGACATAGTCTGAGGAGGAGTGTTAGGTGACCCTTTTGGGGACATAGTCTCAGGAGGGGGTGGGTGGGTAGGTGACCCTTTTGGGGACATAGTCTCCTGACAGCATGGTGGGGAGGGGTGGGTAGGTGACCCTTTTGGGGCCATAGTCTCAGGAGGGGGTGTGGGGGCGGGTGCGTAGGTGACCCTGTTGGGGACATAGACTCAGGAGGGCGGGTTTGGGGGGGGGAATGGGTAGGTGACCCTTTTGGGGACATAGTTTCAGGAGGTGGAGGTTGGGCGGTGGTTAGGTGAACCTTTTGGGGACATAGTCTCACGAGGGTGTGTGGGGGTTGGGTAGGTGACCCTATTGGGGACATAGTCTCAGTAGGGCGGGGTGGGTGGGTCTGGGTAGGTGACACTTTTGGAGACATAGTCTCAGGAGGGGGTATGGGGGCGGGTGGGTAGGTGACACTGTTGGGGACATAGACTCAGGAGGGGGGGTGTGAGGGGGTGGGTAGGTGACCCTTTCGGGGACAGAATCTCAGGAGGACGGGTGGGGGAGGCTGGGTAGGTGACCCTTTTGGGGACAGAGTCTCAGGAGCAGGGTGGTTCTTGGTGGGTATGTGACCCTTTTGGGGACATAGTATCAGGAAGAGGGGTTGGAGGGGGTGGGTAGGTGACCCTTTTGGGGAAATACTCTCAGGCGGGAGGGGTGGGTCGGTGACCATTTTGGGGACATAGTCTCAGGAGGGGGGTGTGGTGAGTGGGTAGGTGACCCTTTTGGGGACATAGTCTCAGGGTGTGGGAAGCGGGGGTAGGTGACCCATTTGGGGAAACAGTCTCAGGATTGGGTATGGGGGCGGCTGGGTATGTGACCCTCTTGGGGACATAGTCTAAGGAGTGGGGTGTGGGGGGTGTGGGTAGGTGACCGTTTTGGGGACATAGTCTCAGGAGGCGCGGGTGGGGGGTTGGGTAGGAGTCCCTTTTGGGGACATAGTCTCAGGAAGGGGTGGGTGGGGGGGGTGGGTTGGTGACCCTTTTTGGGACATAGAATCAGGAGGTGGGTGTGGGGGTTTTGGGTAGGTGACCCTTTTGGGGACATAGTCTCAGGAGGAAGGGTGTGGGGGGGTTGCGTAGGTGACCCTATTGGGGACATAGTATCAGGAGGGCGGGGTGGGGGGGGTGGGTAGGTGACCCTTTTGGGGACATAGTCTCAGGAAAGGGGGGGTGAGGCGGCTGGGTAGGTGACCCTTTTGGGGACATAGTCTCAGGAGGGGGTTGGGGCGGGCTGGGTACGTGACCCTTTTGGGGACAGAATCTCAGGAGCAGGGTGGTTCTTGGTGGGTATGTGACCCTTTTGGGGACATAGCATCAGGAGGGGGGGTGGAGGGGGTTGGTAGGTGACCCTTTTGGGGAAATACTCTCAGGCGGGAGGGGTGGATCGGTGACCATTGTGGGGGCATAGTCTCAGGAGGGTGGTGGTGGGGGTGGGGTAGGTGACCCTTTTGGGACATAGTCTCAGGAGGGGGGGGTGGGGGTGTTGGTAGGTGACCCTTTTGGGGACATAGTCTCAGGAGGGGGAGGGTGGGGGGGTGGGTAGGTGACCATTTTGGGGACATAGTCTCAGGAGGGGGTGGTGGGGGGTGTGGGTAGGGGACCCTTTTGGGGACATAGTCTCAGGAGGGGTGGTGGGGGGGTGGGTAGGTGACCCTTTTGGGACATAGTCTCAGGAGGGGGGGTGAGGGGGGTGGATAGGTGACCCTTTTGGGGACATAGTCTCAGGAGGTGGGGGGTGGGGGGGTGGGTAGGTGCCCTTTTGGGGACATAGTCTCAGGAGGGGGGGGTGGGGTGGGTGGGTAGGTGACGCTTTTGGGGACATAGTCTCAGGAGGGTGTGTGGGGGGTGGTGTAGTGACCCTTTTGGGGACATAGTCTCAGGAGGGGGGTGTGGGGGTTGGGTAGGTGACCCTTTTGGGGACATAGTCTCAGGAGGGGGTTGGGGGGGCTGGGTAGGAGACCCTTTTGGGGACATTTTCTCAGGAGGGGGCGGTAGGTGACCCTTTTGGGGACATAGACTCAGGAGGGGGTGGGGGGGTAGGTGACACTTTTGGGGACATAGTCTCATGAGGGAGGGGTGGGGGGATGGGTAGGTGACCCTTTTGGGGACATATTCTCAGCAGGGCGGGTTGGGGGTGGCGTTGGGTAGGTGACCCATTTGGGGAGATAGTCTCAGTCGGGGGTGTGGTGGGGGGTGGGTAGGTGACCCTTTTGGGGACATAGTCTCAGGAGGGGGGGTGGTGGGGGGTGTTAGCTGAAACTTTTGGGGACATAGTCTCAGGAGTCGGGTGGGGTGTTTGGGTAGGTGACCGTTTTGGGGACATAGTCTCAGGAGTGGGGGTGTGGGTGGTGGGTAGGTGACACTTTTGGGGACATAGAATCAGGGGGTGGGGGTGGGGTGGGTACGTAAGTGACCCTTTTGGGGACATAGTCTCAGGAGGTGGGGGGTCGGGTGGTTGGGTAGGTGACCCTTTAGGGGACATAGTCTCAGGAGGGGGGGTGGGGGGGTGTGGTAGGTGACAGCTTTTGGGGACATAGTCTCAGGAGGGGGTGGGGTGGGTTGGGTAGGTGACCCTTTTGGGTGACATATTCTCAGGAGGGGGGTGGTTGGGTGTGGGTAGGTGACCCTTTTGGGGACATAGTCTCAGGAGAGGGGTGGTGGGGGGGTGGGTAGGTGACCTTTTTGGGGACATAGTCTCAGGAGGGGGGGTGGGGGTGTGGGTAGGTGAACCTTTTGGGGACATAGTCTCAGGAGGGGGGGTTGGGAGGGTGGGTAGGTGACCCTTTTGGGGACAGAGTCTCAGGAGGGGGTGGTGGGGGTGTGTGTAGGTGACCCTTTTGGGGACATAGTCTCAGGAGGGGGGTGGGGGGTTGGGTAGGTGACCTTTTGGGGACATAGTCTCAGGAGGGGAGGGTGGGGGTGGTGGGTAGGTGACCCTTTTGGGGACATAGTCTCAGGAGGTGGGGTGTGGGGGGTGGGTAGGTGACCCTTTTGGGGACATAGTCTCAGGAGGGGTGGTGTGGGGGTTGGGTAGGTGACCCTTTTGGGGACATAGTCTCAGGAGGGGTGGGTGGGGTGGGTTGGTAGGTGACCCTTTTGGGGACATAGTCTCAGGAGGGGGTGGTGGGGGGGGTGGGTAGGTGACCCTTTTGGGGACATAGTCTCAGGAGGGGGGGTTGGGGGGGTGGGTAGGTGACCTTTTGGGGACATAGTCTCAGGAGGGGGTGGTGGTGGGTGGGTAGGTGACCCTTTTGGGACATAGTCTCAGGAGGAGGGGGGTGGTGGTGGTGGTAAGGTGACCCTTTTGGGGACATAGTCTCAGGAGGGGGGTGGTGGGGGGTGGGTAGGTGACCCTTTTGGGGACATAGTCTCAGGAGAGGGGTGTGGGGGGGTGGGTGGTTGACCCTATTAGGGACATTGTCTCAGGAGGGTGGGGAGGAGGGTGTGGGTATGTGACCCTTTTGTGGACATAGTCTCTGGAGGGGGCGGTAGGTGACACTTTTGGGGACATAGTCTCAGGGTGGGGTGTGGGGGTGGTGGGTAGGTGGCACCTTTGGGGACATAGTCTCAGGAGGGGTGTGTGGGGGGTATGGGTAGGTGACCCTTTTGGGGACATAGTATCAGGAGGGGTGGTGGGGGTTTGGGTAGGTGACCCTTTTGGGGACATAGTCTTAGGAGGGGGGGTTCCGGGGGTTGGGTAGGTGACCATTTTGGGGACATATTCTCAGGGTGTGGGGAAGGGGTTTAGGTGACCTGTTTGGGGACATAATCTCAGGACGGGTGAGTGTGGTTGGGGCTTGGTATGTGACCCTTTTGGGGAAATTGTCTCAGGAGGGGGGGTGGGGGTGGGTGGGTAGGTGACCCTCTTGGGGACATTGTCTCAGGAGGATGGGGTGGGGGGTTGGTAGGTGACCCTTTTGGGGACATAGTCTCAGGAGGGGGGTGTGGGGGTGGTGGGTAGGTGACCCTTTTGGGGACATAGTCTCAGGAAGGGGGGGTGGGATGGGGTGTGTAGGTGACCCATTTGGGGACATAGTCTGAGGAGGGGGTGGGGTAGGTGACCCTTTTGGGGACATAGCCTCAGGAGGGGGGGGTTTGGGGGGGTGGGTAGGTGAACCTTTTGGGGACATAGTCTCAGGAGGGGGGGTGGGGGGTGTGGGTAGGAGACCCTATTGGGGACATGGTCTCAGGAGGGTGGGGTGGAGGGGGAGGGTAGGTGACCCTTTGGGGGAAATAGTCTCAGGAGTGGGGGGTCAGGGGGTGGGGTCGGTGACCCTTTTGGGGACATAGTCTCAGGAGGGGGGGGTGGGGGGTTTGGGCAGGTGACCCTTTTGGGGACATAGTCTCAGGATGGGGGGTGTGGGGGGGTGGGTAGGTGACCCTTTTGGGGACATAGTCTCAGGAGGGGGGTTGGGGGGCTGGGTAGGTGACATATTTGGGGACATAGTCTCAGGAGTGGGGGTGGGGGGGTGGGTATGTGACCCTTTTGGGACATAGTCTCAGGAGGGGGGGTGGGTGTTGGGTAGGTGGCCCTTTTGGGGACATAGTCTCAGGAGGGGTGGTGTTGGGGTGTGGGGTAGGTGACCCTTTTGGGGACATAGTCTCAGGAGGGTGGTGGTGGGGGGGTGGGTAGGTGACCATTTTGGGGACATAGTCTCAGGAGGGGGTGGTGGGGCTGTTGGTTAGGTGACCCTTTTGGGGACATAGTCTCAGGAGGGGGTGGTGGGGGGTGGGTAGGTGACCCTTTTGGGGACATAGTCTCAGGTAGGGGATTGTGTGGGTGTGGTTAGGTGACCCTTTTGGGGACATAGTCTCAGGAGGGGGGTGTGGGGGTGTGGGTAGGTGACCCTTTTGGGGACATAGTCTCAGGAGGGGGGTGGTGGGGGTGGTGGGTAGGTGAACCTTTTGTGGACATAGTCTATGGAGGGGCGGGTGGGGGTGGGTGGGTAGGTGACCCTTTTGGGGACATATTCTCAGGAAGGTGGGTGTGGGGGGGTGGGTAGGTGACCCTTAAAGGGACATAGTCTCAGGAGGTGGTTGGGGTTTTGGGTAGGTGACACTTTTGGGGACATAGTCTCACGAGGTCGGGGTGGGGGGCTGTTGGGTAGTTGACCCATTTGGGGTCATAGTCTCAGGAGGGGGGTGATGGGGGTGGTTATGTGACCCTTTTGGGGACATAGTCTGAGGATGAGAGTTAGGTGACCCTTTTGGGGACATAGTCTCAGGAGGGGGTGGGTGGGTAGGTGACCCTTTTGGAGACATAGTCTCCTGACAGCATGGTGGGGAGGGGTGGGTAGGTGACCCTTTAGGGGACATAGTCTCAGGAGGGGGTGTGGGGGGGTGGGTAGTTGACCCTATTAGGGACATTGTCTCAGGAGGGTGGGGAGGGGGGTGTGGGTATGTGACCCTTTTGTGGACATAGTCTCTGGAGGGGGCGGTAGGTGACACTTTTGGGGACATAGTCTCAGGGGGGGGTGTGGGGGTGGTGGGTAGGTGGCACCTTTGGGGACATAGTCTCAGGAGGGGGGTGTGGGGGGTATGGGTAGGTGACCCTTTTGGGGACATAGTATCAGGAGGGGTGGTGGGGGTTTGGTAGGTGACCCTTTTGGGGACATAGTCTTAGGAGGGGGGGTTCCGGGGGTTGGGTAGGTGACCATTTTGGGGACATATTCTCAGGGTGTGGGGAAGGGGTTTAGGTGACCTGTTTGGGGACATAATCTCAGGACGGGTGAGTGTGGTTGGGGCTTGGTATGTGACCCTTTTGGGGAAATTGTCTCAGGAGGGGGGGGTGGGGGTGGGTGGGTAGGTGACCCTCTTGGGGACATTGTCTCAGGAGGATGGGGTGGGGGGTGGGTAGGTGACCCTTTTGGGGACATAGTCTCAGGAGGGGGGTGTGGGGGTGGTGGGTAGGTGACCCTTTTGGGGACATAGTCTCAGGAGGGGGGGTGGGGATTGGGTAGGTGACCCTTTTGGGGACATAGTCTCAGGAGGGGGGGTGGGGGGGGTGGGTAGGTGACCCTTTTGGGGACATAGGCTCAGGAGGGGGGGGTTTGGGGGTGGTGGGTAGGTGACCCTTTTGGGGACATAGTCTCAGGAGGGGGGGTGTGGGGGGGTGGGTAGGTGACCCTATTGGGGACATAGTCTCAGGAGGGTGGGGGTGGGGGTGTGGGTAGGTGACCCTTTTGGGGACATAGTCTCAGGAGTGGGGGGTTGGGGGTGGGTAGGTGACCCTTTTGGGGACATAGTCTCAGGAGGGGGGTGGTGGGGGGTTGGGTAGGTGACCCTTTTGGGGACATAGTCTCAGGAGGGGGGTGGGGGGGTGGGTAGGTGACCCTTTTGGGGACATAGTCTCAGGAGGGGGTGTGGGGAGGGGTGGGTAGGTGACCCTTTTGGGGACATAGTCTCAGGGGGTGGGGGTGGGGGGCATGCGCATGTGACCCTTTTGGGGACATAGTCTCAGGAGGGGGGGTCGGGGTTGGATTGGTCACCCTCTTGGGGACATAGACACAGGAGTTGGGGTGTGGGGGTGTGGGTAGGTGACCCTTTTGGGGACATAGTCTCAGGATGGGGTGGGGTGGGTTGGTGACCCTTTTGGCGACATAGTCTCAGGAGGGTGGTTGGGGGGGGTGGGTAGGTGACCCTATTGGGGACATAGTCTCAGGAGGGCGGGGTGGGGGGGCTGGGTAGTTGACCCTTTTGTGGACATCGTCTCAGGAGGGGGTGTGTGGGGGTTGGATAGGTGACCCTTTTGGGGACATAGTCTCAGGAGGCGGGGTGAGAGCGCGTGGGTAGGTGACCCTCTTGGGGACATAGACTCAGGAGGGGGGTGGTGGGGGTGGTGGGTAGGTGAACCTTTTGTGGACATAGTCTATGGAGGGGCGGGTGGGGGTGGGTGGGTAGGTGACCCTTTTGGGGACATATTCTCAGGAAGGTGGGTGTGGGGGGGTGGGTAGGTGACCCTTAAAGGGACATAGTCTCAGGAGGGGTGGTGGGGTTTTGGGTAGGTGACACTTTTGGGGACATAGTCTCACGAGGTCGGGGTGGGGGGCAGTTGGGTAGTTGACACATTTGGGGTCATAGTCTCAGGAGGGGGGTGATGGGGGTGGTTATGTGACCCTTTTGGGGACATAGTCTGAGGAGGAGAGTTAGGTGAACCTTTTGGGGACATAGTCTCAGGAGGGGGTGGGTGGGTAGGTGACCCTTTTGGGGACATAGTCTCCTGACAGCATGGTGGGGAGGGGTGGGTAGGTGACCCTTTTGGGGACATAGTCTCAGGAGGGGCTGTGGGGGCGGGTGCGTAGGTGACCCTGTTGGGGACATAGACTCAGGAGGGGGGGTGTGGGGGGGGATGGGTAGGTGACCCTTTTGGGGACATAGTCTCAGGAGGGGGGGGTGGGGTGGTTGGTAGGTGACCCTTTTGGGGACATAGTCTCAGGAGGGGGGGTGGGGGGTGTGGGTAGGTGACCCTTTTGGGGACATAGTCTCAGGAGGGGGGTGGGGGGGGTGGGTAGGTGACCCTTTTGGGGACATAGTCTCAGGAGGGGGGTGGGTGGGGGGTGGGTAGGTGACCCTTTTGGGACATAGTCTCAGGAGGGGGTGGTGGGGGGGTGGGTAGGTGACCCTTTTGGGGACATAGTCTCAGGAGGGGGGGGTGGGGGGTGGGTAGGTGACCCTTTTGGGGACATAGTCTCAGGAGGGGGGTTGGTGGGGGTGGGTAGGTGACCCTTTTGGGGACATAGTCTCAGGAGGGGGGTGTGGGGGGTGGGTAGGTGACCCTTTTGGGGACATAGTCTCAGGAGGGGGGGTGGGGTGGTGGGTAGGTGACCCTTTTGGGGACATAGTCTCAGGAGGGGGTGTGGGGGTGTGGGTAGGTGACCCTTTTGGGGACATAGTCTCAGGAGGGGGGTGTGGGGGGTGGGGTAGGTGACCCTTTTAGGGACATAGTCTCAGGATGGGGTTTGGGGGGGTGGTAGGTGACCCTTTTGGGGACATAGTCTCAGGAGGTGGGTAGGTGGAGGGGCTTGGTAGGTGACCCTTTTGGGGACATAGTCTCAGGAGGGGGTGGGTGGGGGGTGGGTAGGTGACCCTTTTGGGGACATAGTCTCAGGAGGGGGGGTGGGGGGTGGGTAGGTGACCCTTTTGGGGACATAGTCTCAGGAGGGGGGGTTGGGGTGGTGGGCTAGGTGACCCTTTTGGGACATAGTCTCAGGAGGGGGTGGTGGAGTGGGGTGGGTAGGTGACCCTTTTGGGGACATAAGTCTCAGGAGGGGAGGGTTGGGGGGTTTGGTAGGTGACCCTTTTGGGGACATAGTCTCAGGAGGGGGGTGGGGGTGTGGGTAGGTGACCCTTTTGGGGACATAGTCTCAGGAGTGGGGGGGTGAGATTGGTTAGTAGGTGACCCTTTTGGGGACATAGCATCAGGAGGGGGGGGTGGAGGGGGTGGGTAGGTGACCCTTTTGGGGAAATACTCTCAGGCGGGTGGGGTGGGTCGGTGACCATTTTGGTGGCATAGTCTCAGGAGGGGGGTGTGGTGAGTGTGTAGGTGACCCTTTTGGGGACATAGTCTCAGGGTGTGGGAAAGGGGGGTAGGTGACCCGTTTGGGGAAACAGTCTCAGGAGGGGGTATGGGGGCGGCTGGGTATGTGACCCTCTTGGGGACATAGTCTAAGGAGTGGGGTGTGGGGGGTGTGGGTAGGTGACCCTTTTGGGGACATAGTCTCAGGAGGCGCGGGTGGGGGGTTGGGTAGGTGTCCCTTTTGGGGACATAGTCTCAGGAAGGGGTGGGTGGGGGGGATGGGTTGGTGACCCTTTTTGGGACATAGTCTCAGGAGGTGGGGGTGGGAGTTTTGGGTAGGTGACCCTTTTGGGGACATAGTCTCAGGGGGGAGGGGGTTGTGGGGGGGGTGGGTAGTGACCCTATTGGGGACATAGTCTCAGGAGTGAGGGTGTGGGGGGTGTGGGTAGGCTGACCCTTTGGGGACATAGTCTCAGGAGGGGGGAGGTGGGCGGCTGTGTGTAGGTGACCCTTTGGGGACATAGTCTCTCAGTAGGGGGGGGTGGGGGTTGGTAGGTGACCCTTTTGGGGACATAGTCTCAGGATGGGTGGGGGGGGTGGGTAGGTGACCCTTTTGGGGACATAGTCTCAGGAGGGGTGTGGGTTGGGGGGTCAGTAGGTGACCTTTTTGGAGACATAGTCTCAGGAAGGGGGGGTGGGGTGTGGGTAGGTGACCCTTTGGGGACATAGTCTCAGGAGGGTGGTGGGGGGTGGGGTAGGTGACCCTTTTGGGACATAGTCTCAGGAGGGGGGTGTGGGGGTGTGGGTAGGTGACCCTTTGGGGACATAGTCTCAGGAGCGGGGGTGGGGGTGGTTTTGACCCTTTTGGGACATAGTCTCAGGAGGGGGGGTGGGGGTGCTGGTTAGGTGACCCTTTTGGGGACATAGTCTCAGGAGGGGTGGGTGGGGGGTGGGTAGGTGACCCTTTTGGGGACATAGTCTCAGGAGGGGGTGTTGGTGGTGGGTAGGTGACCCTTTGGGGACATAGTCTCAGGAGGGGGGGTGGGGGGTGGGTAGGTGACCCTTTTGGGGACATAGTCTCAGGAGGGGGGTGTGGGGGGTGGGTAGGTGACCCTTTTGGGGACATAGTCTCAGGAGGGGGGTGTGGGGGGTGGGTAGGTGACCCTTTTGGGGACATAGTCTCAGGAGGGGTGGGGTGGGGGGTGGGTAGGTGACCCTTTTGGGGACATAGTCTCAGGAGGGGGGGTGGGGGGGTGGGTAGGTGACCCTTTTGGGGACATAGTCTCAGGAGGGGGTGGTGGGGGGGTGGGTAGGTGACCCTTTTGGGGACATAGTCTCAGGAGGGGTGTGGTGGGTGGTTGGGTAGGTTACCCTTTTGGGGACATAGTCTCAGGAGGGGGTGTGGGGGGTGGGTAGGTGAACCTTTTGGGGACATAGTCTCAGGAGTGGGGTGTTGGGGGGTGGGTAGGTGACGCTTTTGGGGACATAGTCTCAGGAGGGGTGGTGGTGGGGGGTGGGTAGGTGACCCTTTTGGGGACATAGTCTCAGGAGGGGTGTGGTGGGGGGTTGTAGGTGACCCTTTTGGGGACATAGCCTCAGGAGGGGGGGTGGGGGTGTGGGTAGGTGACCCTTTTGGGGACATAGTCTCAGGAGGGTGGTTGGGGGGGGTAGGTAGGTGACCCTTTTGGGGACACAGTCTCATTAGTGGGGGTGTGGGCGGTGGGTAGGTGACCCTTTTGGGGACATAGTCTCAGGAGGTGGGGGGGTGGGGTTGGGTAGGTGACGCTTTTGGGGACATAGTCTCAGGAGGTGTGGGGTGGTTGGGGTGGGTAGGTGACCCTTTTGGGGACATAGTCTCAGGAGGGGGTGGTGGGGGGGTGGGTAGGTGACCCTTTTGGGGACATAGTCTCAGGAGGGGGGTGGGGGTGTGGGTAGGTGACCCTTTTGGGGACATAGTCTCAGGAGGGGGGTGTGGGGGGGTGGGTAGGTGACCCTTTTGGGGACATAGTCTCAGGAGGGGGTGGTGGGGGGTGGGTAGGTGACCCTTTTGGGGACATAGTCTCAGGAGGGGGGATGGGGGGTGGGTAGGTGACCCTTTTGGGGACATAGTCTCAGGAGGGGGGGTGGGGGGTGGGTAGGTGACCCTTTTGGGGACATAGTCTCAGGAGGGGTGGGTGGGGGGGTGGGTAGGTGACCCTTTTGGGGACATAGTCTCAGGAGGGGGGTGTGGGGGGTTGGGTAGGTGACCCTTTGGGGACATAGTCTCAGGAGGGGGCTGTGGGAGGGTGGGTAGGTGACCCTTTTGGGGACATAGTCTCAGGAGGGGGGGTGGGGGGGTGGTAGGTGACCCTTTTGGGGACATAGTCTCGGGAGGGGGGGGGTGGTGGGGTGGTAGGTGACCCTTTTGGGGACATAGTCTCAGGAGGGGGGGGTGGGGTGGTGGGTAGGTGACCCTTTTGGGGACATAGTCTCAGGAGGGGTGGGTGGGGGTTGGTAGGTGACCCTTTTGGGGACATAGTCTCAGGAGGGGGGGTGGGGGTGGGGTAGGTGACCCTTTTGGGGACATAGTCTCAGGAGGGGGGGGGTGGGGGTGGGTAGGTGACCCTTTTGGGGACATAGTCTCAGGAGGGGGGGGGTGGGGGTGTGGTAGGTGACCCTTTTGGGGACATAGTCTCAGGAGGGGGGGTGGGGTGGGTGGGTAGGTGACCCTTTTGGGGACATAGTCTCAGGAGGGGGGTGTGGGGGTGTGGGTAGGTGACCCTTTTGGGGACATAGTCTCAGGAGGGGGGTGGTGGGGGGTGGGTAGGTGACCCTATTGGGGACATTGTCTCAGGAGGGTGGGGATGGGGGTGTGGGTATGTGACCCTTTTGTGGACATAGTCTCTGGAGGGGGCGGTAGGTGACACTTTTGGGGACATAGTCTCGGGGGGCTGTGGGCGTGGTGGGTAGGTGGCACCTTTGGGGACATAGTCTCAGGAGGGGGGTGTGGGGGGTATGGGTAGGTGACCCTTTTGGGGACATAGTCTCAGGATGGGGGGGGGGTTGGTGACCCTTTTGGCGACATAGTCTCAGAAGGGTGGTTGGGGGGGGTGGGTAGGTGACCCTATTGGGGACATAGTCTCAGGCGGGCGGGGTGGGGGGGCTGGGTAGTTGACCCTTTTGGGGACATCGTCTCAGGAGGGGGGGTGTGGGGGGTGGGTAGCTGACCCTTTTGGGGACATAGTCTCAGGAGGCGGGATGAGAGCACGTGGGTAGGTGACCCTTTTGGGGACATAGTCTGAGGAGGGGGGGTAGGTGACCCTCTTGGGGACATAGTCTCAGGAGGGGTGGGTGGGAGTGTGGGTAGGTGACCCTTTTGGGGACATAGTCTCAGGAGGGGGGGTGGGGTGGTGGGTAGGTGACCCTTTTGGGACATAGTCTCAGGAGCGTGGGTGGGGGGGTGGGTAGGTGACCCTTTGGGGACATAGTCTCAGGAGGGGGGTGCGGGTGTGGGTAGGTGACCCTTTTGGGGACATAGTCTCAGGAGGGGGGTGGCGTGGGTAGGTGACCCGTTTTGGGGACATAGTCTCAGGAGTGGGGTGGTGGTGGGTTTGGGTAGGTGACCCTTTTGGGGACATAGTCTCAGGAGGGGGGTGTGGGGGTGGGTAGGTGACCCTTTTGGGGACATAGTCTCAGGAGGGGGGGTGGGGTGGGTGGGTAGGTGACCCTTTTGGGGACATAGTCTCAGGAGGGGGTGTGGGGGGGTGGGTAGGTGACCCTTTGGGGACATAGTCTCAGAAGGGGGGGTGTGGGGGTGGGTAGGTGACCCTTTTGGGGACATAGTCTCAGGAGGGGGGGGTGGGGGGGTGGGTAGGTGACCCTTTTGGGGACATAGTCTCAGGAGGGAGGGGTGGGGGGGTGGGTAGGTGACCCTTTTGGGGACATAGTCTCAGGAGGGGGGGGGTGGGGGGTGGGTAGGTGACCCTTTTGGGGACATAGTCTCAGGAAGGGGGGTGTGGGGTTGGGGGGTAGGTGACCATTTTGGGACATAGTCTCAGGAGGGGGGGGTGGGGTGTGTGTGTAGGTGACCCTTTTGGGGACATAGTCTCAGGAGGGGGCGTGGGGGGGTGGGTAGGTGACCCTTTTGGGGACATAGTCTCAGGAGGGGGGGTGGGGTGTGGGTAGGTGACCCTTTTGGGGATCATAGTCTCAGGAGGGGGGTGGGTGGGTGTGGGTAGGTGAACCTTTTGGGGACATAGTCTCAGGAGGGGGGGGGTTGGGGGTGGGTAGGTGAACCTTTTGGGGACATAGTCTCAGGAGGGGTGGGGTGGGGGTGTGGGTAGGTGACCCTTTTGGGGACCTAGTCTCAGGAGGGGGCGGTGGGGGTTGTGGGTAGGTGACCCTTTTGTGGACATAGACACAGGAGGTGGTGGGGGTGGGGTGGGTGGGTAGGTGACTCTAAAGGGGACATAGTCTCAGGAGGAGCGGGGTGGTGGGGGTGGGTAGGTGACCCTTTTGGGGACATAGTCTCAGGAGGGGGCGGTGGGGGTTGTGGGTAGGAGACCCTTTTGGGGACATAGACTCAGGAGGTGGTGGGGGTGGGGTGGGTGGGTAGGTGACTCTTTTGGGGACATAGTCTCAGGAGGGGGTGGTGGCGAGGGTGGGTAGGTGACCCTTTTGGGGACATAGTCTCAGGAGGGGTGTGGTGGTGGGGTTGGGTAGGTTACCCTTTTGGGGATATAGTCTCAGGAGGGGGTGTGGGGGTGTGGGTAGGTGAACCTTTTGGGGACATTTTCTCAGGAGGGGGCGGTAGGTGTCCCTTTTGGGGACATAGACTCAGGAGGGGGTGGGGGGTTAGGTGACACTTTTGGGGACATAGTCTCATGAGGGAGGGGTGGGGGGGCGGGTAGGTGACCCTTTTGCGGACATATTCTCAGCAGGGCGGGGTGGGGGTGGCGTTGGGTAGGTGACCCATTTGGGGAGATAGTCTCAGTCGGGGGTGTGGTGGGGGGTGGGTAGGTGACCCTTTTGGGGACATAGTCTCAGGAGGGGGGTTGGTGGGGGGTGGTAGCTGAAACTTTTGGGGACATAGTCTCAGGAGGCGGGTGGGGTGTTTGGGTAGGTGACCGTTTTGGGGACATAGTCTCAGGAGTGGGGGTGTGGGTGGTGGGTAGGTGACACTTTTGGGGACATAGACTCAGGAGGTTGGGATGGGGTGGGTGCATAGGTGACCCTTTTGGGGACCTAGTCTCAGGAGGGGGCGGTGGGGGTTGTGGGTAGGTGACCCTTTTGTGGACATAGACACAGGAGGTGGTGGGGGTGGGGTGGGTGGGTAGGTGACCCTTTTGGGGACATAGTCTCAGGAGGGGGGTAGGTGGAGGGGTGGGTAGGTGACCCTTTTGGGGACATAGTCTCAGGAGGGGGGTGGTGGGGGGTGGGTAGGTGACCCTTTTGGGGACATAGTCTCAGGAGGGGGGGGTGGGGGTGGTGGGTAGGTGACCCTTTTGGGGACATAGTCTCAGGAGGGGGTGGTGGGGGTGGGTTAGGTGACCCTTTTGGGGACATAGTCTCAGGAGGGGTGGGTGGGGGGTGGGTAGGTGACCCTTTTGGGGACATAGTCTCAGGAGGGGGGTGTGGGGGTGTGGGTAGGTGACCTTTTTGGGGACATAGTCTCAGGAGGGGATGGGGGGTGGTGGGTAGGTGACCCTTTTGGGGACATAGTCTCAGGAGGGGGTGGTGGGTGTTGGTAGGTGACCCTTTTGGGGACATAGTCTCAGGAGGGGTGGTGGGTGGGTTGGTAGGTGACCCTTTTGGGGACATAGTCTCAGGAGGGGTGTGTAGGGGGTTTGTAGGTGACCCTTTTGGGGACATAGTCTCAGGAGGGGGGGTGGGGGTGTGGGTAGTTGACCCTTTTGGGGACATAGTCTCAGGAGGGGTGGTTGGGGGGGGTAGGTAGGTGACCCTTTTGGGGACATAGTCTCATTAGTGGGGGTGTGTGGGGTGGGTAGGTGACCCTTTTGGGGACATAGTCTCAGGAGGTGGGGGGGTGGGGTTGGTGGGTAGGTGACCCTTTTGGGGACATTGTCTCAGGAGGGTGGGGAGGGGAGTGTGGGTATGTGACCCTTTTGTGGACATAGTCTCTGGAGGGGGCTGTAGGTCACACTTTTGGGGACATAGTCTCGAGGGGGGGTGTGGGGGTTGTGGGTAGGTGGCACCTTTGGGGACATAGTCTCAGGAGGGGGGTGTGGGGGGTATGGGTAGGTGACCCTTTTGGGGACATAGTATCAGGCGGGGTGGTGGGGGTTTGGGTAGGTGACCCTTTTGGGGACATAGTCTCAGGAGGGGGGGTGGGGGTGTTGGTAGGTGACCCTTTTGGGGACATAGTCTCAGGAGGGGGTGGTGGGGGGGTGGGTAGGTGACCCTTTTGGGGACATAGTCTCAGGAGGGGGTGGTGGGGGGTGGGTAGGTGACCCTTTTGGGGACATAGTCTCAGGAGGGGTGGTGGGGGTGGTGGGTAGGTGACCCTTTTGTGGACATAGTCTCAGGAGGGGGTGGGTGGGGGTGTGGTTAGGTGACACTTTTGGAGACATAGTCTCAGGAGGCGTGGTGGGGGGATGTGTAGGTGACCCTTTTGGGGACATAGTCTCAGGAGGGGCGTGTGGGGTGCTGTGCGTAGGTGACCCTTTTGGGGACATAGTCTCAGGAGGGGGGGGTGGGGGTGGGTAGGTGACGCCTTTTGGGGACATAGTCTCAGGAGGGGGGTGGGGGGGGCGTGGGTAGGTGACCCTTTTGGGGACATAGTCTCAGGAGGAGGGGGTGGGGGTGGTGTGTAGGTGACCCTTTTGGGGACATAGTCTCAGGAGGGGGTGGGTGTGGGGGTTGTGGCTAGGTGACCCTTTTGGGACATAGTCTCAGGAGGGCGTGGTGGGGGGTGGGTAGGTGACCCTTTTGGGACATAGTCTCAGGAGGGGGGGGTGTGGGGGTGGGTAGGTGACCCTTTTGGGGACATAGTCTCAGGAGGGGGGTGGGGGGGTGGGTAGGTGACCCTTTTGGGGACATAGTCTCAGGAGGGTGGTTGGGTGGGGTGGGTAGGTGACACTTTTGGGGACATAGTCTCAGGAGGGGGGTGGTGGGGTGGGTGGGTAGGTGACCCTTTTGGGGACATAGTCTCAGGAGGGGGGTTGGGAGGGTGGGTAGGTGACCCTTTTGGGACATAGTCTCAGGAGGGGGGGTTGGGGGGGTGGGTAGGTGACCCTTTTGGGGACATAGTCTCAGGAGGGGGGGTTGGGGTGTGTGGGTAGGTGACCCTTTTGGGGACATAGTCTCAGGATGGGGGGGGGTGGGTTGGTGACCCTTTTGGCGACATAGTCTCAGGAGGGTGGTTGGGGGGGTGGGTAGGTGACCCTATTGGGGACATAGTCTCAGGAGGGCGGGGTGGGGGGGCTGGGTAGTTGACCCTTTTGGGGACATCGTCTCAGGAGGGGGAGTGTGGGGGGTGGGTAGCTGACCCTTTTGGGGACATAGTCTCAGGAGGCGGGGTGAGAGCACGTGGGTAGGTGAACCTTTTGGGGACATAGACTCAGGAGGGGCGTGGTGGGGGTGGTAGGTAGGTGAAACTTTTGTGGACATAGTCTATGGAGGGGAGGGTGGGGGTGGGTGGGTAGGTGACCCTTTTGGGGACATATTCTCAGGAAGGTGGGTGTGGGGGTGTGGGTAGGTGACCCTTAAAGGGACATAGTCTCAGGAGGGGGGGTGGGGTTTTGGGTAGGTGACACTTTTGGGGACATAGTCTCACGAGGTCGGGGTGGGGGGCTGTTGGGTAGTTGACCCTTTTGGGGTCATAGTCTCAGGAGGGGGGTGATAGGGGTGGTTATGTGACCCTTTTGGGGACATAGACTGAGGAGGTGTGATAGGTGACCCTTTTGGGGACATAGTCTCAGGAGGGGGTGGGTGGGTAGGTGACCCTTTTGGGGACATAGTCTCCTGAGAGCATGTT
Source organism: Carcharodon carcharias (assembly GCF_017639515.1). Classification (NCBI taxonomy): domain Eukaryota; kingdom Metazoa; phylum Chordata; class Chondrichthyes; order Lamniformes; family Lamnidae; genus Carcharodon; species Carcharodon carcharias. The sequence continues at coordinate 112,798,554 of NC_054484.1, read as the reverse complement.
GGGGAGTGGTGGGTAGGTGACCCTTTTGGGGACATAGTCTCAGGAGGGGGGGTGGGGGCGGGTGGGTAGGTGACCCTGTTAGGGACATAGACTCAGGAGGGGGGGTGTGGGGGGGGATGGGAAGGTGACCCTTTTGGGGACATAGTTTCATGAGGTGGAAGTTGGGGGGGGTGGGTAGGTGAACCTTTTGGGGACATAGTCTCAGTAGGGCGGGGTGGGTGGGTCTGGGTAGGTGACACTTTTGGGGATATAATCTCAGGAGGGGGTGTGGGGGCGGGTGGATAGGTGACCCTGTTGGGGACATAGACTCAGGAGGGGGGGTGTGGGGGGGTGTGTAGGTGACCCTTTTGGGGACATAGTCTCAGGAGGGGGTGTTGGGGGCTGTGGGTAGGTGACCCTTTTGGGGACATAGTCTCAGGAGGGGGGTGGGGTGGGGGTAGGTGACCCTTTTGGGGACATAGTCTCAGGAGGGGGGGTGGGGTGGTGTGGGTAGGTGACCCTTTTGGGGACATAGTCTCAGGAGGTGGGGTGGGGGGGTGGGTAGTTGACACCTTTTGGGGACATAGTCTCAGGAGGGGGGGTGGGGGTTGGTAGGTGACCCTTTTGGGGACATAGTCTCAGGAGGGGGGGTGTGGGGGTTTGGTAGGTGACCCTTTTGGGGACATAGTCTCAGGAGAGGGGTAGGTGGGGGGGTTGTGTAGGTGACCTTTATGGAGACAGAGTCTCAGGAGGAGGGTGCGGGGGTTGGGTAGGTGACCCTTTTGGGGACATAGTCTCAGGAGGGGGTGGGTGGGGGGTGGGTAGGTGACCCTTTTGGGGACATAGTCTCAGGAGGGTGGGGGTGGGGGTTTTGGGTAGGTGACCCTTTTGGGGACATAGTCTCAGGAGGAAGGGTGTGGGGGTGTGTGGGTAGGTGACCCTATTGGGGACATAGTATCAGGAAAGGGGGGGTGAGGCGGTTGGGTAGGTGTCCCTTTTGGGGACATAGTCTCAGGAGGGGGTTGGGGGGGCTGGGTAGGTGACCCTTTTGGGGACATTTTCTCAGGAGGGGGCGGTAGGTGACCCTTTTGGGGACATAGACTCAGGAGGGGGTGGGGGGGTAGGTGACACTTTTGGGGACATAGTCTCATGAGGGAGGGGTGGGGGGGTGGGTAGGTGACCCTATTGTGGACATAGTCTCAGGAGGGCGGAATGTGGGGGTTTGTTTAGTTGACCATATTGGGGACATAGTCTCAGGAGGGGGGGGGGGGGTGTGGGGGCTGGGTAGGTGACATTTTGGGGACATAGTCTCAGGAGGTTGGGTGGGGGTGGGCTGGGTAGGTGAGCCTTTTGGGGACATAGTCTCAGGAGGGGGTGGGGTAGGTGACCCTTTTGGGGACATAGTCTCAGGAGGGGGGTGTGGGGGGTGGTGTGTAGGTGACGCTTTTGGGGACATAGTCTCAGGAGGGGGGGTTTGGGTGGGTGGGTAGGTGACCATTTTGGGGACATAGTCTGAGGAGGGGGGGGTAGTTGACCCTCTTGGGGACATAGACTCAGGAGGGGGGTGGTGGGGGTGGTGGGTAGGTGAACCTTTTGTGGACATAGTCTATGGAGGGGCGGGTGGGGGTGGGTGGGTAGGTGACCCTTTTGGGGACATATTCTCAGGAAGGTGGGTGTGGGGGGGTGGGTAGGTGACCCTTAAAGGGACATAGTCTCAGGAGGGGGGGGGGGGTTTGGGTAGGTGACACTTTTGGGGACATTGTCTCACGAGGTCGGGGTGGGGGGCTGTTGGGTAGTTGACCCTTTTGGGGTCATAGTCTCAGGAGGGGGGTGATGGGGGTGGTTATGTGACCCTTTTGGGGACATAGTCTGAGGAGGAGTGTTAGGTGACCCTTTTGGGGACATAGTCTCAGGAGGGGGTGGGTGGGTAGGTGACCCTTTTGGGGACATAGTCTCCTGACAGCATGGTGGGGAGCGGTGGGTAGGTGACCCTTTTGGGGACATAGTCTCAGGAGGGCGTGTGGGGGCGGGTGCGTAGGTGACCCTGTTGGGGACATAGACTCAGGAGGGGGGGTGTGCGGGGTGGATGGGTAGGTGACCCTTTTGGGGACATAGTTTCAGGAGGTGGAGGTTGGGGGGGTGGGTAGGTGAACTTTTGGGGACATAGTCTCACGAGGGTGTGTGGGGGTTGGGTACGTGACCCTATTGGGGACATAGTCTCAGTAGGGCGGGGTGGGTGCGTCTGGGTAGGTGACACTTTTGGAGACATAGTCTCAGGAGGGGGTGTGGGTGCGGGTGGGTAGGTGACCCTGTTGGGGACACAGACTCAGGAGGGGGTTTGTGAGGGGATGGGTAGGTGACCCTTTTGGTGACAGAATCTCAGGAGGGCGGGTGGGGGGGGCTGGGTAGGTGACCCTTTTGGGGACAGAATCTCAGGAGCGGGGTGGTTCTTGGTGGGTATGTGACCCTTTTGGGGACATAGTATCAGGAAGGGGGGGTGGAGGAGGTGGGTAGGTGACCCTTTTGGGGAAATACTCTCATGCGGGAGGGGTGGGTCGGTGACCATTTTGGGGACATAGTCTCAGGAGGGGGGTGTCGTGAGTGGGTAGGTGACCCTTTTGGGGACATAGTCTCAGGGTGTGGGAAGCGGGGGTAGGTGACCCGTTTGGGGAAACAGTCTCAGAATTGGGTATGGGGGCGGCTGGGTATGTGACCCTCTTGGGGACATAGTCTAAGGAGTGGGGTGTGGGGGGTGTGGGTAGGTGACCCTTTTGGGGGCATAGTCTCAGGAGGCGCGGGTGGGGGGTTGGGTAGGTGTCCCTTTTGGGGACATAGTCTCAGGAAGGGGTGGGTGGGGCGGTGGGGTAGGTGACCCTTTTGGGGACATAGTCTCAGGAGGGGGGTGTGGGGGTGGTGGGTAGGTGACCCTTTTGGGGACATAGTCTCAGGAGGGGGGGGTGGTGGTGTGGGTAGGTGACCCTTTTGGGGACATAGTCTCAGGAGTGCGGGGTGGGGGGGGTTTGGTAGGTGACCTTTGGGGACATAGTCTCAGGATGGGGGCAGGGGGGTGTTGGTAGGTGACCCTTTTGGGGACATAGTCTCAGGAGGGGGGTGGGGTGGTGTGGGGTGGGTGAGCCCTTTGGGGACATAGTCTCAGGAGGGGTGGGTGGTGGGGGTGTGGTATGTGACCCTTTTGGGGACTTTGTCTCAGGAGGGGGGGTGGGGGTGGGTGGTAGGTATCCCTTTTGGGGACATAGTCTCAGGAGGGTGGGGGTTTAGGGCGTGTGGTTAGGTGACACTTTTGGGGACATAGTCTCAGGAGTGGGGTGGTGGGTGTGGTGGGTAGGTGACCCTTTTGGGGACATATCTCAGGGTGTGGGAAGGGGGGTTAGGTGACCCGTTTGGGGAAACAGTCTCAGGAGGGGGTATGGGGGCGGCTGGGTATATGACCCTCTTGGGGACATAGTCTAAGGAGTGGGGTGTGGGGGGTGTGGGTAGGTGACCCTTTGGGGGACATAGTCTCAGGAGGCGCGGGTGGGGGGTTGGGTAGGTGTCCCTTTTGGGGACATAGTCTCAGGAAGAGGTGGGAGGGGGGTGTGGGTTGGTGACCCTTTTTGGGACATAGTTTCAGGAGGTGGGGGTGGGGGTTTTGGGTAGGTGACCCTTTTGGGGACATAGTCTCAGGAGGAGGGTGTTGTGGGGGGTGGGTAGGTGACCCTATTGGGGACATAGTATCAGGAGGGCGCGGTTGCGGTGTTGGGTGGGTAGGTGACCCTTTTGGGGACATAGTCTCAGTAGGGGGGCTTGTGGGGGGTGTTTAGGTGACCCTTTTGGGGACATAGTCTCAGGAGGGGGTTGGGGGGGGCTGGGTAGGTGACCCTTTTGGGGACATAGTCTCAGGAGGGGGGTGGGGGGGGTTGGTAGGTGACCCTTTTGGGGACATAGTCTCAGGAGGGGGGGTGGGGGGGTGGGTAGGTGACCCTTTTGGGACATAGTCTCAGGAGGGGGGGTTGGGGGGGTGGGTAGGTGACCCTTTTGGGGACATAGTCTCAGGAGGGGGGGTTGGGTGGGTGGGTAGGTGACCCTTTTGGGGACATAGTCTCAGGAGGGGGGGTGGGGTGGGTGGGTAGGTGACCCTTTTGGGGACATAGTCTCAGGAGGGGGTGGTGGGGGGTGGGTAGGTGACCCTTTTGGGGACATAGTCTCAGGAGGGGGGTTGGGGAGGGGTGGGTAGGTGACCCTTTTGGGGACATAGTCTCAGGAGGGGGGGGTGGGGGGTGGGTAGGTGACCCTTTTGGGGACATAGTCTCAGGAGGGGTGGTGGGGGGTGGGTAGGTGACCCTTTTGGGGACATAGTCTCAGGAGGGGGGGTGGGGGTTTTGGGTAGGTGACCCTTTTGGGGACATAGTCTCAGGAGGAAGGGTGTGGGGGGGGTGGGTAGGTGACCCTATTGGGGACATAGTATCAGGAGGGCGGGGTGGGGGGTTGGGTAGGTGACCCTTTTGGGGACATAGTCTCAGGAAAGGGGGGGTGAGGCGGTTGGGTAGGTGACCCTTTTGGGGACATAGTCTCAGGAGGGGGTTGGGGGGGGCTGGGTAGGTGACCCTTTTGGGGACATTTTCTCAGGAGGGGGCGGTAGGTGACCCTTTTGAGGACATAGACTCAGGAGGGGGTGGGGGGGTAGGTGACACTTTTGGGGACATAGTCTCATGAGGGAGGGGTGGTGGGGTGGGTAGGTGAAACTTTTGGGGACATAGTCTCAGCAGGGCGGGGTGGGGGTGGCGTTGGGTAGGTGACCCATTTGGGGAGATAGTCTCAGTCGGGGGTGTGGTGGGGGGTGGGTAGGTGACCCTTTTGGGGACATAGTCTCAAAAGGGGGTGGTGAGGGGGGGGGTAGGTGACCCATTTGGGGACATAGTCTCAGGAGGGGGGAGTGGGGGTGGTGGTTAGGTGACCCTTTTGGGGACATAGTCTCAGGAGGGGGGCTGGGTGGTGTGGGTAGGTGACCCTTTTGGGGACATAGTCTCAGGCGAGGGGGGGGGTGGGGGTGGTGGGTAGGTGACACTTTTGGGGACATAGTCTCAGGAGGGGGGGGTGGGGGGTGTGGGTAGGTGACCCTTTTTGGGACATAGTCTCAGGAGGCTGGTGGGGTTGTGGGTAGGGAGCCCTTTTGGGACAATAGTCTCAGGAGGGGGGGCTGAGGTGGGGTGGGTAGGTGACCCTTTTGGGGACATAGTCTCAGGAGGGGGGGGTTCGGGGGGTGGGTAGGTGACCCTTTTTGGGACATAGTCTCAGGAGGGGGGGTGTGGTGGTCTGGGTAGGTGACCCTTTTGGGACATAGTCTCAGGAGGGGGTTGGTGGAGGTGGGTAGGTGACCCTTTTGGGGACATAGTCTCAGGAGGGTGGGGGTGGGGGTGTGGGTAGGTGACCCTTTTGGGACATAGTCTCAGGAGGGTGGTGGGGGGGTGTGGGTAGGTGACCTTTTTGGGGACATAGTCTCAGGAGGGGGTGGTTGTGAGTAGCAGGTAGGTGACCCTTTTGGGGACATAGTCTCAGGAGGGGGGGTGGGGTGTGGGTAGGTGACCCTTTTGGGGACATAGTCTCAGGAGTGGGGGTGTGGGTGTCGGTGGGGAGGTGACCCTTTTGGGGACATAGTCTCAGGAGGGTGGGTGGGTGGGTGGGTAGGTGACCCTTTTGGGGACATAGTCTCAGGAGGTGGGGGGTGGGGGGTTTTGGTAGGTGACCCTTTTGGGGACATAGTCTCAGGAGGGTGGGGTGGGGGGGTGGGTAGGTGACCCTTTTGGGGACATAGTCTCAGGAGGGGGGTGGGGGTGTGGGTAGGTGACCCTTTTTGGGACATAGTCTCAGGAGGGGGGGGTGGGGGGTTTGGTAGGTGACACTTTTGGGGACATAGTCTCAGGAAGGTGTAGGCGGGGCGGGTGGGTAGGTGACCCTTTTGGGGACATAGTCTCAGGAGGTGGGGGCGGGTGTTTTGGGTAGGTGACCCTTTTGGGGACATAGTCTCAGGAGGGGCGGTGTGGGGTTGTGGGTAGGTGACCCTATTGGGGACAGAGTCTCAAGAAAGGGGGGGTGAGGCGGTTGGGTAGGTGACCCTTTTGGGGACATAGTCTCAGGAGGGGTTTTGGGGGGTGCTGGGTAGGTGACCCTTTTGGGGACATAGTCTCAGGAGGGGGCGGTAGGTGACCCTTTTGGGGACATTGATTCAGGAGGGGGTGGGGGGTAGGTGACACTTTTGGGGACATAGTCTCATGAGGGAGGGGTGGGGGGGTGGGTAGGTGACCCTTTTGGGGACATAGTCAAGAAAGGGCGGGGTGGGGGTGGGGTTGGGTAGGTGACCCGTTTGGGGAATAGTCTCAGTCGGGGGTGTGGTGGGGGGTGGGTAGGTGACCCTTTTGGGGACATAGTCTCAGGAGTTGGGGTGTGGGTGGTGGGTAGGTGACCCTTTTGGGGACATAGTCTCAGGGGGTGGTGATGGGGTGGGTGCGTAGGTGACCCTTTTGGGGACATAGTCTAAGGAGGGGGTGGTGGGGGTTGTGGGTAGGTGACCCTTTTGGGGACAGAGACTCAGGCGGTGGGGTGGGGGGTGGGTAGGTGAACCTTTTGGGGACATAGTCTTAGGAGGGGGCTGTGGGTGGCGGGTGGGTAGGTGACACTTTTGGGGACATAGTCTCAGGTGGGGCGGTGGTGGGGGGTGGTAGGTGACCCTTTTGGGGACATAGTCTCAGGAGGGGGTTGTGGGGGGTGTGTAGTTGACCCTTTTGGGGACATAGTCTCAGGAGGGGTGGGTAGGGGGGGTAGGTAGGTGACCCTTTTGTGGACATAGTCTCATTAGTGGGGGTGTGCGGGGTGGGTAGGTGACCCTTTTGGGGACATAGTCTCATGAGGGGGTCTGGTGGGGTCGGGTAGGTGACCCTTTTGGGGACTTAGTCTCAGGAGGGGGTGGGGGTGTTTGGTTGGGTGACCCTTTTGGGGACATAGTCTCAGGAGGGGGGTGGGGGGGTGGGTAGGTGACCCTTTTGGGGACATAGTCTCATGAGGGGGGTTGGGTGGGTTGGGTAGGTGACCCTTTTGGGGACATAGTCTCAGGAGGGGGGTGGGGGGTTGGGTAGGTGACCCTTTTTGGGGACATAGTCTCAGGAGGGGGGTGTGGGGTGGGTGGGTAGGTGACCCTTTTGGGGACATAGTCTCAGGAGGGGGGGTGGGGTGGTGGGTAGGTGACCCTTTTGGGGACATAGTCTCAGGAGGGGGGGGTGGTGGGGTGGTAGGTGACCCTTTTGGGGACATAGTCTCAGGAGGGGTGGTGTGGGGCGAGTGGATAGGTGACCCTTTTGGGGACATAGTCTCAGAGGGGGAGGTGGGGGGTGGGCGTAGGTGACCCTTTTGGGGACATAGTCTCAGGAGGGGAGATGGGGTGCGTAGGTGAACCTTTTGGGGACATAGTCTCAGGAGGGGGGGGTGGGGGTGGGGTGGGTAGGTGACCCTTTTGGGTGACATAGTCTGAGGAGGGTGGTGGGTGGGGGGGTGGGATGGTGACCCTTTTGGGGACATAGTCTCAGGAGTGGGGCAGAGGGTGTTAGGTAACCCTTTTGGGGACATAGTCTCAGGAGGGGATGTTGTGGGGAGTTAGGTGACCCTTTTGGGGACATAGTCTCGGAGGGGGGTGGTGGGGGTGGGTAGGTGACCCTTTTGGAGACATAGTCTCAGGAGGGGGGGTGGGGGGGTGGGTAGGTGACCCTTTTGGGGACATAGTCTCAGGAGGGGGGATGGGGGGTTGGGTAGGTGAACCTTTTGGGGACATAGTCTCAGGAGGGGGGATGGGAGGTGTGTGGGTAGGTGACCATTTTGGGGACATAGTCTCAGGAGGGGGTGGTGGGGGGCGTTGGTAGGTGAGCATTTTGGGGACATAGTCTCAGGAGGGGGGGGTGGGGCGGTGGGGTTAGGTGACCCTTTTGGGGACATAGTCTCAGGAGGGGGAGGGTGGGGTGGTGGGTAGGTGACCCTTTTGGGACATAGTCTCAGGAGGGGGGGGTTGGCGGGTGTGTCTAGGTGACCCTTTTGGGGACATAGTCTCAGGAGGGGGGTGGTGGGAGGGGTGGGTAGGTGTACCTTTTGGGGACAGAGTCTCAGGAGGAAGGGGTGGGGTGTGTGGGTAGGTGACCCTTTTGGGGACATAGTCCTAGGAGGGGGTGGTGGGGGGTGGTGGGTAGGTGACCCTTTTGGGGACATAGTCTCAGGAGGGGGGGTGTGGGGGGTTGGGTAGGTGACCCTTTGGGGACATAGTCTCAGGAGGGGAGGGAGGGGGTTGGGTAGGTGACCCTTTTCGGGACATAGTCTCAGGAGGGAGGGGTGGGGGGGGGTTGGGTAGGTGACCCTTTTGGGGACATAGTCTCAGGAGGGGGGGTTGGAGGGCTGGTGGGTAGGGTGATCGTTTTGGGGACATAGTCTCAGGAGGGGGGGGGTGGGGGGGGTGGGTAGGTGACCTTTTGGGGACATAGTCTCAGGGAGGGGGGGGTGGGGTTGGGGTAGGTGACCCTTTTGGGGACATAGTCTCAGGAGGGGGGGGTGGGAGGGTTGGGTAGGTGACCCTTTTGGGGACATAGTCTCAGGAGGGGGGTAGGTGGAGGTGGTGGGTAGGTGACCCTTTTGGGGACATAGTCTCAGGAGGGGGGGGTGGGGGGGTGGGGTAGGTGACCCTTTTGGGGACATAGTCTCAGGAGTGGGGGTGGGGGGGTGGGTAGGTGACCCTTTTGGGGACATAGTCTCAGGAGGGGAGGGTGGGGGGGGTGGGTAGGTGACCCTTTTGGGGACATAGTCTCAGGAGGGGGCTGGGGGGGTGGGTAGGTGACCCTTTTGGGGACATAGACTCAGGAGGGGGGGTGGGGGGGGCTGGGTAGGTGACCCTTTTGGGGACATCGTCTCAGGAAGGAGGGTGGGGGCGGGTGGGTAGGTGACCCTTTTGGGGACATAGTCTCAGGAAGGGGTGGGTGGTGTGGGTGGGTAGGTGACCCTTTTGTGGACATAGTCTCAGGTGGGGGGTGTGTGGGGTGGGTTGGTGACCCTTTTGGGGACATAGTCTCAGGAGGGGGTGTGTGGGGGTGCGTAGGTGACCCTTTTGGGGACATAGTCTCAGGAGGCGTGGGTGGGGTGGGTAGGTAGGTGAACCTTTTGGGGTCATAGTCTCATTAGTTGGGGTGTGGGGGGTGGGTAGGTGACCCTTTTGGGGACATAGTCTCAGGAGGGGGTGGTGGTGGGGGTGTGTAGGTGACCCTTTTGGGGACATAGTCTCAGGTGGGGTGGGGTGGGGGGGGTGGGTAGGTGACCCTTTTGGGGACATAATCTCAGGAGTGGCGGTGTGGGTGGGGGTGGGCAGGTGACACTTTTGGGGACAAAGCCTCAGGAGGGGGGGTGGGGGTGGGTAGGTGACCCTTTTGGGGTCATAGTCTAAGGAGGGGGTGGTGGGTGGGGTGGGTAGGTGACCCTTTTGGGGACATAGTCTCAGGAGGGTGTTGGGGTTGGGGGGTTGGTTCGGTGACCCTTTTGGGGACATAGTCTCAGGAGAGGTTGTTGGGGGGGTGTGTAGTTGACCCTTTTGGGGGCATAGTCACAGGAGGGGGGTGTGGGGAGTGGGTAGGTGACCCTTTAGGTGACATAGTCTCAGGAGGGGGGGTTTTGGGGGGTTGGTTCGGTGACACTTTTGGGGACATAGTATCAGGAGGGGGGGTGGAGGGGGTGGGTAGGTGACACTTTTGGGGAAATACTCTCAGGCGGGAGGGGTGGGTCGGTGACCATTTTGGGGACATAGTCTCAGGAGGGGGGTGTGGTGAGTGTGTAGGTGACCCTTTTGGGGACATAGTCTCAGGGTGTGGGATGGGGGGTGGGTAGGTGACCCTTTTGGGGACATAGTCTCAGGAGGGGGGGGTGGTGGGGTGGGTGGGTGACCCTTTTGGGGACATAGTCTCAGGAGGGGTGGGGTGGGGGGGGGTGGGTGACCCTTTTGGGGACATAGTCTCAGGAGGGGGGGTGGGGGGGGTGGGTGACCCTTTTGGGGACATAGTCTCAGGAGGGGGGGGTGGGGGTGGGTGGGTGACCCTTTTGGGGACATAGTCTCAGGAGGGGGGGGTGGGGGTGGGTGGGTGACCCTTTTGGGGACATAGTCTCAGGAGGGGGGGGTGGGGGGTGGGTAGGTGACCCTTTTGGGGACATAGTCTCAGGAGGGGGGGGTGGGGGTGGTGGGTGACCCTTTTGGGGACATAGTCTCAGGAGGGGGGGGTGGGGGGGTTAGGTGACCCTTTTGGGGACATAGTCTCAGGAGGGGGGGGGTGGGGTGGGTAGGTGACCCTTTTGGGGACATAGTCTCAGGAGGGGGGGTTGGGGGGTGTGGTAGGTGACCCTTTTGGGGACATAGTCTCAGGAGGGGGGGGTGGGGGTGGGTAGGTGACCCTTTTGGGGACATAGTCTCAGGAGGGGGTGGGTGGGGGGTGGGTAGGTGACCCTTTTGGGGACATAGTCTCAGGAGGGGGGGTGGGGGGTGGGTAGGTGACCCTTTTGGGGACATAGTCTCAGGAGGGGGGTGGGGTGGGGTGGGTAGGTGACCCTTTTGGGGACATAGTCTCAGGAGGGGGGTGGGGGGGTGGGTAGGTGACCCTTTTGGGGACATAGTCTCAGGAGGGGGGTGTGGGAGGTGGGTAGGTGACCCTTTTGGGGACATAGTCTCAGGAGGGGGGGTGGGGGGTGGGTAGGTGACCCTTTTGGGGACATAGTCTCAGGAGGGGGTGGTGGGGGGGTGGTAGGTGACCCTTTTGGGGACATAGTCTCAGGAGGGGTGGGTGGGTGCGTGGGTCGGTGACCCTTTTGGGGACATAGTCTCAGGAGGGGGGGGGTGGGGTGGGTGGGTGACCTTTTGGGGACATAGTTCAGGAGGGGGGGGGTGGGGGTGGATGGGTGACCCTTTTGGGACATAGTCTCAGGAGGGGGGGGGTGGGGGTGGGTGACCCTTTTGGGGACATAGTCTCAGGAAGGGGGGGGTGGGGGTGGGTGGGTGACCTTTTGGGGACATAGTCTCAGGAGGCGGGGGTGGGGGTGGTGGTGGGTGACCACTTTTGGGGACATAGTCTCAGGAGGGGGGGTGGGGGTGGGTGGGTGACCCCTTTTGGGGACATAGTCTCAGGAGGAGGGGGGGGTGGGTGGGTGGGTGACCCTTTTGGGGACATAGTCTCAGGAGGGGGGGGTGGGGGTGGGTGGGTGACCCTTTTGGGGACATAGTCTCAGGAGGGGGGGTGGGGTGGGTGGGTGACCCCTTTTGGGGGACATAGTCTCAGGAGGGGGGTGGGGGGGTGGGTAGGTGACCCTTTTGGGGACATAGTCTCAGGAGGGGGGTGGGGTGGGTGGGTAGGTGACCCTTTTGGGGACATAGTCTCAGGAGGGGGGGTGGGTGGGTGGGTAGGTGACCCTTTGGGGACATAGTCTCAGGAGGGGGGGTGGTGGGGTGGGTAGGTGACCCTTTGGGGACATAGTCTCAGGAGGGGGGGTGGGGGGTGGGTAGGTGACCCTTTTGGGGACATAGTCTCAGGAGGGGGGGTGGGGTGGTGGTAGGTGACCCTTTTGGGACATAGTCTCAGGAGGGGGTGTGTGGTGGTGGGTAGGTGACCCTTTTGGGGACATAGTCTCAGGAGGGGGGTGTGGGGGTGTGGTAGGTGACCCTTTTGGGGACATAGTCTCAGGAGGGGGGGGTGGGGGGTTGGGTAGGTGACCCTTTTGGGGACATAGTCTCAGGAGGGGGGGTTGGGGGTGGGCAGGTGACACTTTTGGGGACAAAGCCTCAGGAGGGGGGGTGGGGGTGGGTAGGTGACCCTTTTGGGGTCATAGTCTAAGGAGGGGGTGGTGGGTGGGGTGGGTAGGTGACCCTTTTGGGGACATAGTCTCAGGAGGGTGTTGGGGTTGGGGGGTTGGTTCGGTGAACATTTTGGGGACATAGTCTCAGGAGAGGGGGGTGGGGGCGTGGGTAGTTGACCCTTTTGGGGGCATAGTCACAGGAGGGGGGTGTGGGGAGTGGGTAGGTGACCCTTTAGGTGACATAGTCTCAGGAGGGGGGGTTTTGGGGGGTTGGTTCGGTGACACTTTTGGGGACATAGTATCAGGAGGGGGGGTGGAGGGGGTGGGTAGGTGACACTTTTGGGGAAATACTCTCAGGCGGGAGGGGTGGGTAGGTGACCATTTTGGGGACATAGTCTCAGGAGGGGGGTGTGGGGGTAGTGTGTAGGTGACCCTTTTGGGGACATAGTCTCAGGAGGGGGGGGGTGGGGGGTGGAGGGTGACCCTTTTGGGGACATAGTCTCAGGAGGGGGGGGTGGGGTGGTGGTTAGGTGACCCTTTTGGGGACATAGTCTCAGGAGGGGGGGTGTGGGGTGGGTAGGTGACCCTTTTGGGGACATAGTCTCAGGAGGGGGGGGTGGGGGTGGGTAGGTGACCCTTTTGGGCATTAGTCTCAGGAGGGGGTGGTGGGTGTGTGGGTGACCCTTTTGGGGACATAGTCTCAGGAGGGTGGGGGGGGCGGGGGGGGCGACCCTTTTGGGGACATAGTCTCAGGAGGGGGAGGTGGGGGTGGTAGGTGACCCTTTTGGGGACATAGTCTCGGTAGGGGGGGGTGGGGGTGGTAGGTGACCCTTTTGGGGACATAGTCTCAGGAGGGGGGGTGGGGGTGGGTAGGTGACCCTTTTGGGGACATAGTCTCAGGAGGGGGAGTGGGGGTGGGTAGGTGACCCTTTTGGGGACATAGTCTCAGGAGGGGGCGGTAGGTGACCCTTTTGGGGACATAGACTCAGGAGGGGGTGGGGGGGTAGGTGACACTTTTGGGGACATAGTCTCATGAGGGAGGGGTGGGGGTTGGGTAGGTGACCCTTTTGGGGACATAGTCTCAGGAGGGGGGGTGGTGGGGGGTGGTAGCTGAAACTTTTGGGGACATAGTATCAGGAGGCGGGTGGGGTGTTTGGGTACGTGACCCTTTTGGGGACATAGTCTCAGGAGTGGGGATGTGGGTGGTGGGTAGGTGACCCTTTTGGGGACATAGACTCAGGGGGTGGGGATGGGGTGGGTGCGTAGGTGACCCTTTTGGGGACCTAGTCTCAGGAGGGGGCGGTGGGGGTTGTGGGTAGGTGACCCTTTTGGGTACATAGACTCAGGAGGTGGTGGGGGTGGGGTGGGTGGGTAGGTGACTCTTTTGGGGACATAGTCTCAGGAGGAGCGGTGTGGTGGGGGTGGGTAGGTGACCCTTTTGGGGACATAGTCTCAGGAGGGGGGGTGGGGGTGGTGGGTAGGTGACCCTTTTGGGGACATAGTCTCAGGAGGGGGGGGTTGGGGGTGGGTAGGTGACCCTTTTGGGGACATAGTCTCAGGAGGGGGGGGTGGGGGGGTGGGTAGGTGACCCTTTTGGGGACATAGTCTCAGGAGGGGGTGGTGGGGGTGGTGGGTAGGTGACCCTTTTGGGGACATAGTCTCAGGAGGGGGGGTGGGGGTGTGGGTAGGTGACCCTTTTGGGGACATAGTCTCAGGAGGGGGGTGGGGGTGGTGGGTAGGTGACCCTTTTGGGGACATAGTCTCAGGAGGGGGGGTGGGGGGTGGGTAGGTGACCCTTTTGGGGACATAGTCTCAGGAGGGGGGTGGGGTGGTGGGTAGGTGACCCTTTTGGGGACATAGTCTCAGGAGGGGGGGTGGGGGTGGTGGTAGGTGACCCTTTTGGGGACATAGTCTCAGGAGGGGGGTGGTGGGGGTGGGTAGGTGACCCTTTTGGGGACATAGTCTCAGGAGCAGGTGGTGGGGGCGGTCGGTAGGTGACCCTTTTGGGGACATAGTCTCAAAAGGGGGTGGTGGGGGGGGTGGTTTGGTGACCCTTTTGGGGACATAGTCTCAGGAGGGGTGGGGTGGGGGGTTGGGTAGGTTACCCTTTTGGGGACATAGTCTAAGGAGGGGGTGGTGGGTGGGGTGGGTAGGTGACCCTTTTGGGGACATATTCTCAGGAGGGTGTTGGGGTTGGGGGGTCGGTTCGGTGACACTTTTGGGGACATAGTCTCAGGAGGGGGGGTGGGGTGTGCCGGTAGGTGACCCTTTCGGCGACATAGTCTCAGGAGTGTGCGGTGGAGGGGAGGTGGGTTAGGTGACCTTTTTGGGGACATAGTCTCAGGAGGGGGAGGAGTGGGGTGTGGGTAGGTGAACCTTTTGGGGACATAGTCTCAGGAGGTGGGGGTGGGTAGTTGACCCTTTTGGGGACATAGTCTCAGGGTGTGGGGGTAGGGGGCATGCGTAGGTGACACTTTAGGGGACATAGTCTCAGGAGGGGCGGTTTTGGGGGGTTGGGTCGGTGACACTTTTGGGGACATAGTCTCAGGGTGTGGGGAGTGGGGGTAGGTGAACGTTTGGGGACATAGTCTCAGGAGGGGGGGTGGGGGGGGGGCTGGGTCGGTGACCCTTTTGGGGACATCGTCTCAGGAAGGAGGGTGGGGGCGGGTGGGTAGGTGACCCTTTTGGGGACATAGTCTCAGGAAGGGGTGGGTGGTGTGGGTGGGTAGGTGACCCTTTTGTGGACATAGTCTCAGGTGGGGGGTGTGAGGGGTGGGTTGGTGACCCTTTTGGGGACATAGTCTCAGGAGGGGGTGTGTGGGGGTGCGTAGGTGACCCTTTTGGGGACATAGTCTCAGGAGGCGTGGGTGGGGTGGGTAGGTAGGTGAACCTTTTGGGGTCATAGTCTCATTAGTTGGGGTGTGGGGGGTGGGTAGGTGACCCTTTTGGGGACATAGTCTCAGGAGGGGGGTGGTGGGGGGTGTGGTAGGTGACCCTTTTGGGGACATAGTCTCAGGAGGGGGGTGGGGGGTGGGTAGGTGACCCTTTTGGGGACATAGTCTCAGGAGGGGGTGGGTGGGGGTGTGGAGGTGACCCTTTTGGGGACATAGTCTCAGGAGGGGGGGTGGGGGTGGGTAGGTGACCCTTTTGGGGACATAGTCTCAGGAGGGGGGGGTGGGGTGGGGTAGGTGACCCTTTTGGGGACATAGTCTCAGGAGGGGTGGGGTGGGGGGTGGTCGGTGACCCTTTTGGGGACATAGTCTCTGGAGGGGGGGGGGGGGGTGGGTAGGTGACCCTTTTGGGGACATAGTCTCAGGAGGGGGGTGTGGGGGTGGGTAGGTGACCCTTTGGGGACATAGTCTCAGGAGGGGGTGGTGGGGGGTGGGTAGGTGACCCTTTTGGGGACATAGTCTCAGGAGGGGGGGGTTGGGGTGGGGTGGGTGACCCTTTTGGGGACATAGTCTCAGGAGGGGGGGGGTGGGGTGGGGTGGGTGACCCTTTTGGGGACATAGTCTCAGGAGGGGGGGGTGGGGGGTGGGGTGGGTGACCCTTATGGGGACATAGTCTCAGGAGGGGGGGGGTGGGGTGGGGTGGGTGACCCTTTTGGGGACATAGTCTCAGGAGGGGGGGTGGGGTGGGTGGGAGGTGACCCTTTTGGGGACATAGTCTCAGGAGGGGGGGGGTGGGGTGGGGTGGGTGACCCTTTTGGGGACATAGTCTCAGGAGGGGGGGGGTGGGGTGGGGTGGGTGACCCTTTTTGGGGACATAGTCTCAGGAGGGGGGGTGGGGGGGGGTGGGTGACCCTTTTGGGGACATAGTCTCAGGAGGGGGGGGGGTGGGGTGGGGTGGGTGACCCTTTTGGGGACATAGTCTCAGGAGGGGGGGGGTGGGGGGGGGTGGGGTGACCCTTTTGGGGACATAGTCTCAGGAGGGGGGGTGGGGGGTGGGGTAGGTGACCCTTTTGGGGACATAGTCTCAGGAGGGGGGGGTGGGGGTGGTGGTAGGTGACCCTTTTGGGGACATAGTCTCAGGAGGGGGGGGGGGGGGTGGGGTAGGTGACCCTTTTGGGGACATAGTCTCAGGAGGGGGGGTGTGGGGGGGTGGGTAGGTGACCCTTTTGGGGACATAGTCTCAGGAGGGGGGGGTGGGGGGTGGGTAGGTGACCCTTTTGGGGACATAGTCTCAGGAGGGGGGGGGTGGGGTGGGTAGGGTGACCCTTTTGGGGACATAGTCTCAGGAGGGGGGGGTGGGGTGGTGGGTAGGGTGACCCCTTTTGGGGACATAGTCTCAGGAGGGGGGGTGGGGGGTGGGGAAGGGTGACCCTTTTGGGGACATAGTCTCAGGAGGGGGGGGTGGGGGGGTGAGGTGACCCTTTTGGGGACATAGTCTCAGGAGGGGGGGTGGGGGGTGGGTAGGTGACCCTTTGGGGACATAGTCTCAGGAGGGGGGGTGGGGGGGGGGGTAGGTGACCCTTTTGGGGAATAGTCTCAGGAGGGGGCGTGGGGAGGGCAGGTAGGTGACCCTTTTGGGGACATAGTCTCAGGAGGGGGGAGTGGGGGCTTGTGGGTAGGTGACCCTTTTGGGGACATAGTCTCAGGAGGGGGGGTGGGGTGGGTGGTAGGTGACCCTTTTGGGGACATAGTCTCAGGAGGGGGGTGTGGGGGTGGGTGTAGTGACCCTTTGGGGGACATAGTCTCAGGAGGGGGGCGTGGGGTGGGTGGGTAGGTGACCCTTTTGGGGACATAGTCTCAGGAGGGGTGGTGGTGTGGGGTGTTATGTGACCCTTTTGGGGACATAGTCTCAGGAGGGGGGGTGGGTGGGTGGGTAGGTGACCCTTTTGGGGACATAGTCTCAGGAGGGGGGGTTGTGGTGGTGTAGGTAGGTGACCCTTTTGGGGACATAGTCTCATTAGTGGGGGTGTGGGGGGTGGGTAGGTGACCCTTTTGGGGACATAGTCTCAGGAGGTGGGGGGGTGGGGTGGGTGGGTAGGTGACCCTTTTGGGGACCTAGTCTCAGGAGTGGGTGGTGGTGGGGGTGGGTAGGTGACCCTTTTGGGGACATAGTCTCAGGAGGGGGGGTGGGGGCGGGTCGGTAGGTGACCCTTTTGGGGACATAGCCTGAGGAGGGGTGGTAGGTGACCCTTCTGGGTACATAGTCTCAGGAGGGCGCGCTGGGGGGGGGCTTGGTAGGTGACCCTTTTGGGGACATATTCTCAGGAGGTGAGTGGGGTGTGGCTGGGTAGGTGACCCTTTTGGGGACATAGTCTCAGGAGGCGGGGTGGGGGCGGGTGGTTAGTTGAACCTTTTTGGCAAATAGTCTGAGGAGGGGGATGTAGGTGACCCTTTTGGGGACATAGTCTCAGGAGGTGGTGTGGGTAGTTGACCCTTTTGGGGACATTGTCTCAGGAGGGGGGGGTGGGTGGGTAGGTGACCCTTTTGGGGACATTTTCTCAGGATAGGGGTGGTTATGGGTAGTGGGTAGATGACCCTTTTGGGGACATAGTCTCAGGAGGGGGTTGTGGGGGGGAGGGTAGGTGACACTTTTGGGGACATAGTCTCAGGAGGGGGGGTGGGGGGTTGGGTAGGTGTCCCTTTTGGGGACATAGTCTCAGGAGGGGAGGGGGTGGGGTGTGGGTAGGTGACCCTTTCGGGGACATAGACTCAGGAGGGCGTGTGGGGGGGGGGGCCTGGGTAGGTGACCCTTTTGGGGACATAGTCTCAGGATGCGGGGTGGGGGCGGGTGGGTATGTGACCCTTTTGGGGACATAGTCTGAGGAGGGGGTGGTAGGTGACCCTTTTGGGGACATAGTCACAGAATGGTGGGTGTGGGTAGGTGACCGTTTTGTGCACATAGTCTCAGGAGGGGGGTGGGGTGGGTGGGTAGGTGACCCTTTTGGGGACATAGTCTCAGGAGGGGGGGTGGGGGGTGTGGGTAGGTGACCCTTTTGGGGACATAGTCTCAGGAGGGGGGGTGGGGTGGGGGTGGGTAGGTGACCCTTTTGGGGACATAGTCTCAGGAGGGGGGTGGTGGGGGTGGGTAGGTGACCCTTTTGGGGACATAGTCTCAGGAGGGGGGGGTGGGGGGTGGGTAGGTGACCTTTTTGGGGACATAGTCTCAGGAGGGGGTGTGGGGGTGGGGTAGGTGACCCTTTTGGGGACATAGTCTCAGGAGGGGGGTGTGGGGGGTGGGTAGGTGACCCTTTTGGGGACATAGTCTCAGGAGGGGGGCGTGTGGGGGGTGTAGGTGACCCTTTTGGGGACATAGTCTCAGGAGGGGGGGGTGGGGGTGGTAGGTGACCCTTTTGGGGACATAGTCTCAGGAGGGGGGGGTGGGGGGGTGGGTAGGTGACCCTTTTGGGGACATAGTCTCAGGAGGGGTGTGTGGGGGGGGTGGATGACCCTTTTGGGGACATAGTCTCAGGAGGGGGGTGGGGGCGGTGGGTGGTGACCCTTTTGGGGACATAGTCTCAGGAGGGGGTGGGGGGTGTGGTGGGTGACCCCTTTTGGGGACATAGTCTCAGGAGGGGGTGTGGGGGGTGGTGGGTGACCCTATTGGGGACATAGTCTCAGGAGGGGGGGGGTTGGGGTTGGTGGGTGACCTTTTGGGGACATAGTCTCAGGAGGGGGGGGTGGGTTGGGTGGGTGACCCTTTTGGGGACATAGTCTCAGGAGGGGGGGGGGTGGGGTGGTGGGTGGCCCTTTTGGGGGACATAGTCTCAGGAGAGGGGGGGTGGGGGTGTGGGTGGGTGACCCTTTTGGGGACATAGTCTCAGGAGGGGGGGGTGGGGGTGTGGGTGACCCTCTTTGGGGACATAGTCTCAGGAGGGGGGGTGTGGGGGTGGTGGGTGCCCCTTTTGGGGACATAGTCTCAGGAGGGGGGCTGTGGGGGGGGGTGGGTGACCCTTTGGGGACATAGTCTCAGGAGGGGGGGGTGTGGGGGGGGGTAGGTGACCCTTTTGGGGACATAGTCTCAGGAGGGGGGGTGTGGGGGGGGTTGGGTGACCCTTTTGGGGACATAGTCTCAGGAGGGGGGGGGTGGGGGGGGGGTGGTGGACCCTTTTGGGGACATAGTCTCAGGAGGGGGGGGTGGGGGGGGGGTGGTGACCCTTTGGGGACATAGTCTCAGGAGGGGGGGGTGGGTGTTGGGGGTGGGTGACCCTTTTGGGGACATAGTCTCAGGAGGGGGGGGTGGGGGGGGGTGGGTGACCCTTTTGGGGACATAGTCTCAGGAGGGGGGGGGTGGTGGGGGTGGGTGCTGACCCTTTTGGGGACATAGTCTCAGGAGGGGGGGCGGGTGGGGGGTGAGTGGTGAGCCTTTTGGGGACATAGTCTGAGGAGTGGGGTGTAGGTGACCATTTTGGGGACATAGTCTCAGGAGGTGGGGAGGTGGGTAGGTGAACATTTTGGGGACATAGTCTCAGGAGGGGGGGGTCTGGGTAGGTGACCCTTTTGGGGACATTTTCTCAGGATAGGGGTGGTTATGGGTAGTGGGTAGATGACCCTTTTGGGGACATAGTCTCAGGAGGGGGTTGTGGGGGGGAGGGTAGGTGACACTTTTGGGGACATAGTCTCAGGAGGGGGGGTGGGGGGTTGGGTAGGTGTCCCTTTTGGGGACATAGTCTCAGGAGGGGAGGGGGTGGGGTGTGGGTAGGTGACCCTTTCGGGGACATAGACTCAGGAGGGCGTGTGGGGGGGGGGCCTGTGTCGGTGACCCTTTTGGGGACATAGTCTCAGGATGCGGGGTGGGGGCGGGTGGGTATGTGACCCTTTTGGGGACATAGTCTGAGGAGGGGGGTGCTAGGTGACCCTTTTGGGGACATAGTCACAGAATGGTGGGTGTGGGTAGGTGACCGTTTTGTGCACATAGTCTCAGAAGGGGGGTGTGGGGGTGGTGGGTATGTGACGCTTTTGGGGACATAGTCTCAGGAGGGGGGTGTTCCGGGGGTTGGGTAGGTGACCATTTTGGGGACATATTCTTAGGGTTTGGGGAGGGGGGGGTAGGTGACCTGTTTGGGGACATAATCTCAGGACGGGTGGGTGTGGTTGGGGATTGGTATGTGACCCTTTTGGGGAAATTGTCTCATGAGGTGGGGTGGGGGTGGGTGGGTAGGTGACCCTCTTGGGGACATAGACTCAGGAAGGGGGGGTGGGATGGGGTGTGTAGGTGACCCTTTTGGGGACATAGTCTCGGGTGGGGGTGGGTAAGTGACCATTTTGGGGACATAGTCTCAGAAGGGGGGTGTGGGGGAGGTGGGTACATGACCCTTTTGGGGACATAGTCTCAGGAGGGGGCGGTGGGATGGGGTGTGTAGGTGACTTTTTTGGGGACATAGTCTCAGGAGGGGTGGTGGGGGGGCTGGGTAGGTTACACTTTTGGGGACATAGTCTTATTGCGGGGGTGGGCGGTGGGTAGGTGACCCTATTGGGGACATAGTCGCAGGAGGGCGGTATGAGGGGGTTTGGTTAGTTGACCATATTGGGGACATAGTCTCAGGAGGGGGGCGGTGTGGCGGCTGGGTAGGTGACCCTTTTGGGGACATAGTCTCAGGAGGTTGGGTGGGGGTGGGCTGGGTAGGTGAACCTTTTGGGGACATAGTATCAGGAGGGGGGGTGGTAGGTGAACATTTTGGGGACAAAGTCTCAGGAGGGGGTGGGGTAGGTGACCCTTTTGGGGACATAGTCTCAGGAGAGGGGGTGGTGGCGGGTGGTAGGTGACCCTTTTGGGGACATAGTCTCAGGAGGGGGGTGGGGTGGTGGGTAGGTGACCATTTTGGGGACATAGTCTCAGGAGGGGGGGTGGGGGCGTGGGTAGGTGACCCTTTTGGGGACATAGTCTCAGGAGGGGGGAATTGGGCGGGGTGGTAAGGTGACCCTTTTGGGGACATAGTCTCCAGGTGGGTGGGGTGGGGTGGGGTGGGTAGGTGACCCTTTTGGGGACATAGTCTCAGGAGGGGGGGTGGGGGGTGGGTAGGTGACCCTTTTGGGGACATAGTCCCAGGAGGGGGCGGTGGGGTTGGTAGGTGACCCTTTTGGGGACATAGTCTCAGGAGGGAGGGGTTGGGGGGTGGGTAAGTGACCCTTTTGGGGACATAGTCTCAGGAGGGTGGGGTGGGGGGTGGGTGGGTGACCCTTTTGGGGACATAGTCTCAGGAAGGGTGGGTGGGGGTGTTTGGTAGGTGACCCTTTTGGGGACATAGTCTCAGGAGGGGAGGGTGGGGTTGGGTGGGTGACCCTTTTGGGGACATAGTCTCAGGAGGGGTGTTGGTGGGGGTTGGTAGGTGAGCATTTTGGGGACATAGTCTCAGGAGGGGGGGGGGTGGGGTGGGTTGCTGACCCTTTTACGGACATAGTCTCAGGAGGGGGGGTGGGGGGGTGCGTAGGTGACCCTTTTGGGGACATAGTCTCAAAAGGGGGTGGTGGTGGGGGTGGTTTGGTGACCCTTTTGGGGACATAGTCTCAGGAGGGGTGGGGTGGGGGGTTGGGTAGGTTACCCTTTTGGGGACATAGTCTAAGGAGGGGGTGGTGGGTGGGGTGGGTAGGTGACCCTTTTGGGGACATATTCTCAGGAGGGTGTTGGGGTTGGGGGGTCGGTTCGGTGACACTTTTGGGGACATGGTCTCAGGAGGGGGGGGTGGGGTGTGCCGGTAGGTGACCCTTTCGGCGACATAGTCTCAGGAGTGTGCGGTGGAGGGGAGGTGGGTTAGGTGACCTTTTTGGGGACATAGTCTCAGGAGGTGGGGGTGGGTAGTTGACCCTTTTGGGGACATAGTCTCAGGGTGTGGGGGTAGGGGGCATGCGTAGGTGACACTTTAGGGGACATAGTCTCAGGAGGGGGGGTGGGTGGGGGTGGATGGCTGACCCTTTTGGGGACATAGTCTCAGAGGGGGGGGTGGGGGGTGGGGGGGGTGACCCTTTTGGGGACATAGTCTCAGGAGGGGGGTGTGGGGTGTTGGGTAGGTGACCCTTTTGGGGACATAGTCTCAGGAGCGGGGGTGGGGGTGAGTGGGTAGGTGACCCTTTTGGGGACATAGTCTCAGGAGGGGGGGTGGGTGTGGGGTAGGTGACCCTTTGGGGACATAGTCTCAGGAGGGGGGGGTGGGGGTGTGACCCTTTTGGGGACATAGTCTCAGGAGGGGGGGTGGGGGTGTGTAGGTGACCCTTTTGGGGACATAGTCTCAGGAGGGGGGGTTGGGGGGGTGGGTAGGTGACCCTTTTGGGGACATAGTCTCAGGAGGGGGGGGTGGGGGTGGGTAGGTGACCTTTTGGGGACATAGTCTCAGGAGGGGGTTGGTGGGGGTGGGTGACCCTTTTGGGGACATCGTCTCAGGAGGGGGGGTGGGGGTGGATGGTGACCCTTTTGGGGACATAGTCTCAGGAGGGGGAGGGGGTGGGGGGTGACCCTTTTGGGGACATAGTCTCAGGAGGGGGGGGTGGGGTGGGGTGGGTGTGACCCTTTTGGGGACATAGTCTCAGGAGGGGGGGGTGGGGGTGGTGGGTGACCCCTTTTGGGGACATAGTCTCAGGAGGGGGGGGTGGGGGTGGGTGGGTGACCCTTTTGGGGACATAGTCTCAGGAGGGGGGGTGGGGGTGGGTGGGTGACCCTTTTGGGGACATAGTCTCAGGAGGGGGGGTGGGGGGTTGGGTGACCCTTTTGGGGACATAGTCTCAGGAGGGGGGGGTGGGGTGGGTGGGTGACCCTTTTGGGGACATAGTCTCAGGAGGAGGGGGTGGGGGGGTGGGTGACCCTTTTGGGGACATAGTCTCAGGAGGGGGGAAGGGGGGGTAGGTGAGCCGTTTGGAGAAACAGTCTCCGGAGGGGGTATTGGGGCGGCTGGTTTTGTGACCCTCTTGGGGACATAGTCTAAGGAGTGGGGTGTGGGGGGTGTGGGTAGGTGACCCTTTTGGGGACATAGTCTCAGGAGGCGCGGGTGGGGGGTTGGGTAGGTGACCCTTTTGGGGACATAGTCTCAGGAAGGGGTGGGTGGGGGGGGTGGGTTGGTGACCCTTTTGGGGACATAGTCTCAGGAGGTGGGGGTGGGGGTTTTGGGTAGGTGACACTTTTGGGGACATAGTCTCAGGAGGAAGGGTGTGGGGGGGTGGGTAGGTGACCCTATTGGGGACATAGTATCAGGAGTGCGGGGTGGGGGGGGTGGGTAGGTGACCCTTTTGGGGACATAGTCTCAGGAGGGGGTTGGGGGGGTTGGGTAGGTGACACTTTTGGGAACATAGTCTCAGGAGGGGGCGGTAGGTGACCCTTTTGGGGACATAGTCTCAGGAGGGGGCGGTAGGTGACCCTTTTGGGGACATAGACTCAGGAGGGGGTGGGGGGGTAGGTGACACTTTTGGGGACATAGTCTCAGGAAGGGGGGGTGGGATGGGGTGTGTAGGTGACCATTTTGGGGACATAGTCTCAGGAAGGGGGGGTGGGATGGGGTGTGTAGGTGACCATTTTGGGGACATAGTCTCGGGAGGGGGGTGTGGGGGTGGTGGGTAGGTGACCCTTTTGGGGACATAGTCTCAGGAAGGGGGGGTGGGATGGGGTGTGTAGGTGACCATTTTGGGGACATAGTCTCGGGAGGGGGGTGTGGGGGTGGTGGGTAGGTGACCCTTTTGGGGACATAGTCTCAGGAAGGGGGGGTGGGTTTGTAGGTGACCCTTTTTGGGACATAGTCTCAGGAGGGGGTGGGTAAGTGACCCTTTTGGGGACATAGTCTCAGAAGGGGGGTGTGGGGGGGGTGGGTATGTGACCCTTTTGGGGACATAGTCTCAGGAGGGCGTGGTTGGGGGAGTTGATAGGTGACCCCTTTGGGGACATAGTTTCATGAGGGGGGGGTGGGGAGGGGGGGTAGGTGACCCTTTGGGGACATAGTCTCAGGAGGGGGGGGGGTGGGTTGGGTAGGTGACCCTTTTGGGGACATAGTCTCAGGAGGGGGGGGGTGGGGGTGTGGGTAGGTGACCCTTTTGGGGACATATTCTCAGGAGGGGGAGGTGGGGAGGTGGGTAGGTGACCCTTTTGGGGACATAGTCTCAGGAGGGGGGTGTGGGGGGGTGTGTAGGTGACCCTTTTGGGGACATAGTCTCAGGAGGGAGGGTGGGTGGGGGTGGGTAGGTGACCCTTTTGGGGACATAGTCTCAGGAGGGGGGGGGTGGGGGGTTGGTAGGGTGACCCTTTTGGGGACATAGTCTCAGGAGGGGGGCGGTGGGGGTGGGTGGGTGACCCTTTTGGGGACATAGTCTCAGGAGGGGAGGGGGTGGGGTGGTGGGTAGGTGACCCTTTTGGGGACATAGTCTCAGGAGGGGGGGTGGGGGCGTGGGTAGGTGACCCTTTTGGGGACATAGTCTCAGGAGGGGGGTTGGGGGGGTAGGTAGGTGACCCTTTTGGGGACATAGTCTCATTAGTTGGGGTGTGGGGGGTGGGTAGGTGACCCTTTTGCTGACATAGTCTCAGGAGGGGGTGGTGGTGGGGGTGTGTAGGTGACCCTTTTGGGGACATAGTCTCAGGTGGGGTGGGGTGGGGCGGGTGGGTAGGTGACCCTTTTGGGGACATAATCTCAGGAGTGGCGGTGTGGGTGGGGGTGGGCAGGTGACACTTTTGGGGACAAAGCCTCAGGAAGGGGGGTGGGGGTGGGTAGGTGACCCTTTTGGGGACATAGTCTCAGGAGGGGGGTGTGGGGGTGGTGGGTAGGTGACCCTTTTGGGGACATAGTCTCAGGAGGGTGTTGGGGTTGGGGGGTTGGTTCGGTGACCATTTTGGGGACATAGTCTCAGGAGAGGGGGGTGGGGGCGTGGGTAGGTGACCCTTTTGGGGACCTAGTCTCAGGAGGGGGGGGTGGGGTGGGTAGGTTGACCCCTTTTGGGGACATAGTCTCAGGAGGGGGAGGTGGGGGGTGAGTGAGACCCTTTTGGGGACATAGTCTCAGGACGGGGTGTGGGTGGGGGGAGGTAGGTGACCCTTTTGGGGACATAGTCACAGGAGGGGGCGTGGGGGGGTCTGGGTGGTTGACCCTTTTGGGGAATATAGTCTCAAGAGGGGGGATTGGGGGCTGGGTAGTGACCCTATTGGGGACATAGTCTCAGGAGGGGTGGGTGTGGGGTCGGTGGGTAGGTGACACCTTTTGGGACCATAGTCTCAGGAGGGGGTTGGGGGGTGGTAGGTGACCCTTTTGGGGACATAGTCTCAGGAGGGTGGGTGAGGGTGTTCGTAGGTGACCCTTTTGGGCACATAGTCTCAGGAGGGGTGGGTGGGTGGGTGGGTGACCCATTTTGGGGACATAGTCTCAGGAGGGTGGGGTGGGGAAGGGGCTGGGAAGGTGACCCTTTTGGGGACATAGTCTCAGGAGGGGGTTGTGGGGGTGTGGGGGAAGGTGACACTTTTGTAGACATAGTCTCAGGGGGTGGGGGTGGGGGGCATGCGTAGGTGACCCTTTTGGGGACATAGTCTCAGGAGGGGGGTGTCGGGGTTTTTGTAGGTGACCTTTTGGGGACATAGTCTCAGGGTGGGGGGGGGGGGGTGGGTAGGTGACCCTTTTGGGGACATAGTCTCAGGAGGGTGGGGGTGCGGGGGTGGGTAGGTTACCTTTTGGGGACATAGTCTCAGGAGGGGGGTGTCGGGGTTTGTGTAGGTGACCTTTTGGGGACATATTCTCAGGGTGGGGGGAGGGTGGGCAGGTGACCGTTTGGGGACATAGAATCAGGAGGGTGGGGGTGGGGGCGTGGGTAGGTTACCCTTTTGGGGACATACTCTCAGGAGGGGGGGTTGGCGGTGTGGGTAGTTGACCCTTTTGGGGACATAGTCTGAGGAGGGGGTGGTAGGTGACCCTTTTGGGGACATAGTCTCAGCAGGGGGGGTGCTGGGGGGGTAGGTGACCGTTTTGGTGAGATAGTCTGAGGAGGGGGGTGGGGGGGTGGTGGGTAGGTGACCCTTTTGGGGACATAGTCTCAGGAGGGGGCTTGGTTGGGGGTGCGTAGGTGACCCTGAAGGGGACATAGTATCAGGAGGGCGGGGTCGGGGTGTTAGGTCGGTGAACCTTTTGGGGAAATAGTCTCAGGGTGGGGGGAGGGGGGGTAGGTGACCCGTTTGGGGACATAGTCTCAGGAGGGGTGGGTGGGAGGGGCTGGGTAGGTGACACATTTGGGGACATAGTCTCAGGAGGGGGGTGGGGGCGGGTGGGTAGGTGACCCTTTTGGGGACATAGTCTCAGGAGGTGGTGGTGGGGGTGTGGGTAGGTCACCCTTTTGCGGACATAGTCTCAGGAGGGGTGGGAGGGGGTTGGGTAGGTGACCCTTTTGGGGACATAGTCTCAGGAAGGGGGAGGTGGGGGTGTGGGTAGGTGACCCTTTTGGGGACATAGTCTCAGGAGGGGGGGTTGGGTGTGGCTAGGTGACCCTTTTGGGGACATAGTTCAGGAGGGTGGGGTGTGGGGTGTAGCTGACCCTTTTGGGGACATAGTCTCAGGAGGGGAGGTTGGGGGTGGGTAGGTGACCCTTTTGGGGACATAGTCTCAGGAGGGGGGGGTGGGGTGGTGGGTAGGTGACCCTTTTGGGGACATAGTCTCAGGAGGGGGGGGTGGGGTGTGTAGGTGACCCTTTTGGGGACATAGTCTCAGGAGGGGGGGGTGGGGGTGGGTAGGTGACCCTTTTGGGGACATAGTCTCAGGAGGGGGGGTGGGGGGTGGGTAGGTGACCCTTTTGGGGACATAGTCTCAGGAGGGGGGCGTGGGGGGTGGTAGTGACCCTTTTGGGGACATAGTCTCAGGAGGGGGGTGGGGGGGTGGGTTGGTGACCCTATTGGGGACATAGTCTCAGGAGGGCGTGGTGGGGGTTGCTGGGTAGGTAACCCTTTTGGGGACATCGTCTCAGGAGGGCGGGGGTGTGGGGGTGGGTAGGTGACCCTTTTGGGGACATTATCTCAGGAGGGGGGGTGGGGGGGGGCTGGGTAGGTGACCCTTTTGGGGACATAGTCTCAGGAGGCGGGTTGGGGGCGGGTGGATAGGTGACCCTTTTCGGGGCATAGTCAGATGAGGGGGGTTAGTTGACCCTTTTGCGAACATAGTCTGAGTAGGGGGTGTGGGTGACCCTTTTGGGGACATAGTCTCAAGTGTGGGGTTTCAGGGGGTTGGGTAGGTCACCCTTTTGGGGACATAGTTTCAGGAGGTGGGGGTGGGGGCATGCGTAGGTGACCTTTTTGGGGACATAGCCTCGGGGGGGTGGTCGGGGGGTTGGGTAGGTGACCATTTTGGGGACATATTCTCAGGGTGTGGGGAGGGGGGTAGGTGACCTTTTGGGGACATAGTCTCAGGAGGGGGGGTGGGATGGGGTGTGTAGGTGACTCTTTTGGGGACATAGTCTAAGGAGGGGGTTGGGGGGGTAGGTTTCACTTTTGGGGACATAGTCTCAGGAGGGGGGTGGGCGGTGGGTAGGTGACCCTATTGGGGACATAGTCTCAGGAGGGCGGGGTGTGGGGGTTTGGGAGGTTGACCATATTGGGGACATAGTCTCAGGAGGGAGGGGTGTGGGGTGTGGGTAGGTGACCCTTTTGGGGACATAGTCTCAGGGTGGGGGGAGGGGGTGTAGGTGACCCGTTTGGGGACATAGTCTCAGGAGGGGGTGGTGGGAGGGTCTGGGTAGGTGACACTTTTGGGGACATAAACTCAGGAGGGGTGGTGGGTGCGGGTGGGTAGGTGACCCTCTTGGGGACATAGTCTCAGGAGGTGTTGGTGGGGGGGTGGGTAGGTTACCCTTTTGGGGACATAGTGTCAGGAGGGGCGGGTGGGGGGGGTGGGTAGGTGACCGTTTTGGGGACATAGTCTCAGGAAGGGGGGGTGGGGGCGTGGGTAGCTGACCATTTTGGGGACATAGTCTCAGGAGGGGGGGTGTGGGGGGGGTGTTTATGTGACCCTATTGGGGACATAGTCTCAGGAGGGCGGGGTGGGGGAGGGGGTGGGAAGGTGACCCTTTTGGGGACAATGTCTCAGGAGGGGTTTTCGGGGGTGTTGGTAGCTGACCCTTTTGGGGACATAGTCTGAGGTTGGGGGGGTAGGTGACACTTTTCGGGACATAGTCTCAGGAGGAGGGAAGGGGGGGTGGTTAGGTGAACCTTTTGGGTACATTGGCTCAGGAGGGGGGGTGGGGTGGGTGGGTAGGTGACCATTTTGTGGACATAGTCTCAGGAGGGGGGGTGGGTGGTGGGTTTACCTGACCATTTTGGGGACATAGTCTGAGGAGGGGGGGGTTAGATGCCACTTTTGGGGACATAGTCTCAGCAGGGGGGGTGGGGGGGGGGTGGGTGACCTTTTTGGGGACATAGTCTCAGGAGGGGGGGGTGGGTGGGTGGTGGGTGACCTTTTGGGGACATAGTCTCAGGAGGGAGTGTGGGGGGCGGTATATGACCCTTTTGGGGACATAGTCTCAGGAGGGGGGTGGGAGTGGGTGACCCTTTTGGGGACATAGTCTCAGGAGGGGGGGGTGGGGGGGGTAGGGTGACCCTTTTGGGGACATAGTCTCAGGAGGGGGGGTGGGAGGGGGGGGAGTGGTGACCCCTTTTGGGGACATAGTCTCAGGAGGGGGTGGTGGGGGTGGGTAGGTGACCCTTTTGGGGACATAGTCTCAGGAGGGGGGGGTGGGGGGTGGGTAGGTGACCCTTTTGGGGACATAGTCTCAGGAGGGGGGGTGGGGGGGTGGTAGGTGACCCTTTGGGGACATAGTCTCAGGAGGGGGATGGTGGGGGGCGTGGGTAGGTGACCCTTTTGGGGACCTAGTCTCAGGAGGGGGGGGTGGGGGGGGTGGGTGACCCTTTGTGGGACATAGTCTCAGGAGGGGGGGGGTGGGGGGGTGGGTGACCATTTTGGGGACATAGTCTCAGGGAGGGGGGGGTGGGGGGGGTGGGTGACCCTTTTGGGGACATAGTCTCAGAAGGGGGGTGGGGGGGAGGTGACCCTTTTGGGACATAGTCTCAGGAGGGTGGGGTGGGGGGTGGTGGGTGACCCTTTTGGGGACATAGTCTCAGGAGGGGGGGGTGGTGGGGGGGCTGGGTGACCCTTTTGGGGACATAGTCTCGAGGGGGTGGGGGAAGGTGGGTGACCCTTTTGGGGACATAGTCTCAGGAGGGGGGGGTGGGGGGGGAGGGTGACCCTTTTGGGGACATAGTCTCAGGAGGGGGGGTGGGGGGGGGTGGGTGACCCTTTTGGGGACATAGTCTCAGGAGGGGGGGGGTGGGGGGGTGGGTAACCCTTTTGGGGACATCGTCTCAGGAGGGCGGGGTTGTGGGTGTGGGTAGGTGACCCTTTTGGGAAATAGACTCAGGAGGGTTTGTGGCGGGCTGGGTAGGTGACCCTTTTGGGGACATAGTCTCAGGAGGCGGGTTGGGGGCGGGTGGATAGGTGACCCTTTTCGGGACCTAGTCAGAGGAGGAGGGTTAGGTGACCCTTTTGGGGACATAGTCTGAGTAGGGGGGGGTGCGTGACCCTTTTGGGGACATAGTCTCAAGTGTGGGGTTTGGGGGTGTTGGGTAGGTCACCCTTTTGGGGACATAGTTTCAGGGGGTGGGGGTGGGGGGCATGCGTAGGTGACCCTTTTGGGGACATAGTCTCAGGAGGGGGGTGTCGGGGGTTGTGTAGGTCACCATTTTGGGGACATATTCTCAGGGTGTAGGGAGGGTGGGAAGGTGAGCCTTTTGGGGACATAGTATCAGGAGGGGGGTGGGTGGGGTGGTGGGTAGGTTACCTCTTTTGGGGACATAGTCTAAGGAGGGGGTTGGGGGGGTTAAGTTACACTTTTGGGGACATAGTCTCAGGAGGGGGGTGGGCGGTGGGTAGGTGACCCTATTGGGGACATAGTCTCAGGAGGGCGGGGGTGTGGGGGTGGGTAGGTGACCCTTTTGGGGACATTATCTCAGGAGGGGGGGTGGGGGGGCTGGGTAGGTGACCCTTTTGGGGACATAGTCTCAGGAGGCGGGTTGGGGGCGGGTGGATAGGTGACGCTTTTCGGGGCATAGTCAGAGGAGGGGGGTTAGGTGACCCTTTTGCGAACATAGTCTGAGTATGGGGGGTGGGTGACCCTTTTGGGGACATAGTCTCAAGTGTGGGGTTTCAGGGGGTTGGGTAGGTCACCCTTTTGGGGACATAGTTTCAGGAGGTGGGGGTAGGGGCATGCGTAGGTGACCCTTTTGGGGACATAGCCTCGGGGGGGTGGTCGGGGGTTGGGTAGGTGACCATTTTGGGGACATATTCTCATGAGGGGGGTTGGTGCTGAGGGTAGTTGACCCTTTTGGGGACATAGTCTCAGGAGGGGGGGGTGGGGGGTGGTGGGTGACCCTTTTGGGGACATAGTCTCAGGAGGGGGGGGTGGGGTGGTGGGTGACCCTTTTGGGGACATAGTCTCAGGAGGGGGGGGTGGGGGGTGGTGGGTGACCCTTTTGGGGACATAGTCTCAGGAGGGGGGGGTGGGGGTGGGTGGGTGACCCTTTTGGGGACATAGTCTCAGGAGGGGGGGGGGTGGGGGGGGTGGGTGACCCTTTTGGGGACATAGTCTCAGGAGGGGGGGGGTGGGGGGGGTGGGTGACCCTTTTGGGGACATAGTCTCAGGAGGGGGGGGTGGGGTGGGTGGGTGACCCTTTTGGGGACATAGTCTCAGGAGGGGGGGGGTGGGGGGTGGGTGACCCTTTTGGGGACATAGTCTCAGGAGGGGGGGGGTGGGGGGGTGGGTGACCCTTTTGGGGACATAGTCTCAGGAGGGGGCGGGTGGGGGGGGTGGGTGACCCCTTTTGGGGACATAGTCTCAGGAGGGGGGGGGGTGGGGTGGGGTGGGTGACCCTTTTGGGGACATAGTCTCAGGAGGGGGGGGGTGGGGGGGTGGGTGACCCTTTTGGGGACATAGTCTCAGGAGGGGGGGGGGTGGGGGGGGTGGGTGACCCTTTTGGGGACATAGTCTCAGGAGGGGGTGGGTGGGGGTGGTGGGTGACCCTTTTGGGACATAGTCTCAGGAGGGGGCGGGGTGGGGGGTTGGGTGACCCTTTTGGGGACATAGTCTCAGGAGGGGGGGGTGGGGGGGGTGGGTGACCCTTTTGGGGACATAGTCTCAGGAGGGGGGGGGTGGGGGGGGGTGGGTGACCCTTTTGGGGACATAGTCTCAGGAGGGGGGGGTGGGGGTGGGTGGGTGACCCTTTTGGGGACATAGTCTCAGGAGGGGGGGGGTGGGGGGGGGTAGGTGACCCTTTTGGGGACATAGTCTCAGGAGGGGGGTGGGGGTGTGGGTAGGTGACCCTTTTGGGGACATAGTCTCAGGAGGGGGTGTTGGGGGTGCGTAGGTGACCCTTTTGGGGACATAGTCTCAGGAGGGGTGGGTGGGGGTGGGTAGGTGACCCTTTTGGGGACATAGTCTCAGGAGTGGGGGTGGGGGGGTGGTAGGTGACCCTTTTGGGGACATAGTCTCAGGAGGGAGGTGGGAGGGCTGGTTAGGTGACCCTTTTGGGGACATAGTCTCAGGAGGGGGTGTGGGGGAGTGGGTAGGTGACCCTTTTGGGGACATAGTCTCAGGAGGGGGAGGTGGGGGGTGGGTAGGTGACCCTTTTGGGGACATAGTCTCAGGAGGGGTGGGTGGCGCCGGTTTGGTAGGTGACCCTTTTGGGGACATAGTCTCAGGAGGGGGTGGTGGGGGTGGGTAGGTGAACCCTTTTGGGGACATAGTCTCAGGAGGGGGTGTGGGGTGTGGTAGGTGACCCTTTTGGGGACATAGTCTCAGGAGGGGGGGTGGGTTGGTGACCCTTTTGGGGACATAGTCTCAGGAGGGGGGGTGGGGGTTGGGTAGGTGACCCTTTTGGGGACATAGTCTCAGGAGGGGGAGGGTGGGGGGTTGGTAGATGACCCTTTTGGGGACATAGTCTCAGGAGGGGGGTGGGGGGTTGTGTAGGTGACCCTTTTGGGGACATAGTTCAGGGTGGGGGGTGGGTGGGCAGGTGACCCTTTTGGGGACATAGACTCAGGAGGGTGGGGGTGGGGGTGGTAGGTGACCCTTTTGGGGACATAGTCTCAGGAGGGGGGTGTGGTGGGTTTAGGTGACCCTTTTGGGACATAGTCTCAGGAGGGGGGGTGGGGGGGTGGTTGGTGACCCTTTTGGGGACATAGTCTCAGGAGGGCATGGGGGTGGGGTCGGTGGGTAGGTGACCATTTTGGGGACATCGTCCCAGGAGGGCGGGGGTGTGGGGGTGGGTAGGTGACCCTTTTGGGGACATTATCTCAGGAGGGGTGTTGTGGGGGGCTGGGTAGGTGACCCTTTTGGGGACATAGTCTCAGGAGGCGGGTTGGGGGCGGGTGGATAGGTGACCCTTTTCGGGACATAGTCAGAGGAGGTGCGTTAGGTGACCCTTTTGGGGACATAGTCTGAGTAGGGGGGGGTAGGTGACCCTTTTGGGGACATATTCTCAAGTGTGGGGTTTCGGGGGTTTGGTTAGGTCACCCTTTTGGGGACATAGTTTCCGGGGGTGGGGGTGGGGGGTGCGTAGGTGACCCTTTTGGGGACATAGCCTCGGGGGGGTGGTCGGGGGGTTGGGTAGGTCACCATTTTGGGGACATATTCTCAGGGTGTAGGGAGGGGGGTAGGTGAGCCTTTTGGGGACATAGTCTCAGGAGGGGCGGTGGGATGGGGTGTGTAGGTGACTCTTTTGGGGACATAGTCTAAGGAGGGGGTTGGGGGGGTTAAGTTACACTTTTGGGGACATAGTCTCAGGAGGGGGGTGGGCGGTGGGTACGTGACCCTATTGGGGACATAGTCTCAGGAGGGCGGGGTGTGGGGGTTTGGGTAGTTGACCATATTGGGGACATAGTCTCAGGAGGGAGGGGTGTGGGGCGTGGGTAGGTGACCCTTTTGGGGACATAGTCTCATGGTGGGGGGAGGGGGTGTAGGTGACCCGTTTGGGGACATAGTCTCAGGAGGGGGTGGTGGGAGGGGCTGGGTAGGTGACCCTTTTGGGGACATAGTCTGAGGAGGGGGGGTAGATGCCCCTTTTGGGGACATTGTCTCAGCAGGGGGTTGGGGTGTTTGGGTAGCTGACCATTTTGGGGACATAGTCTTAGGAGGGGGTGTGTGGGGGGTGTTTAGGTGACCCTATTGGGGACATTGTCTCAGGAGGGCGGGGTGGAGGAGGGGATGGGAAGGTGACCCTTTTGGGGACATGTCTCAGGAGGGGTTTGGGGATGTGGGTAGGTGACACTTTTGGGGACATAGTCTGAGGTTGGAGGGGGTAGGTGACACTTTTGGGGTCATAGACACAGGAGGGGGGAAGGGGGGATGGTTAGGTGACCCTTTTGGGGACATAGTCTCAGGAGGGGGGGTGGGGTGGGTGGGTAGGTGACCCTTTTGTGGACATAGTCTCAGGAGGGGGGGTGGGTGGTGGGTTTACCTGACCCTATTGGGGACATAGTCTCAGGAGGGTGGGGTGGGGGGGGTGTGTTGGTGACCCTTTTCGGAACATAGCCTCAGGAGGGGGATTGTGCGGGATGGGTAGGTGACCCTTTTGGGGTCATAGTCTCAGGAGGGGGGTGGGGAGGGGCTGGGTAGGTGACCCTTTTGGGGACATAGTCTAAGGAGGCGGGGTGGTGGCTGGTGGGTAGGTGACAATTTTGTGGACATAGTCTCAGGATGGGGGGATGGGTAGGTGACCCTTTTGAAACATAGTCTCAGGAGGGGGGTGGTGGGGTGGGTAGGTGACCCTTTTGGGGACATAGTCTCAGGAGGGGTGGTGGTGGGGGTGGTAGGTGACCCTTTTGGGGACATAGTCTCAGGAAGGGGGTGTGGGGGGTGGGTAGGTGACCCTTTTGGGGACATAGTCTCAGGAGGGGTGTGTGTGGGGGTGGGTAGGTGACCCTTTTGGGGACATAGTCTCAGGAGGGGGTGTGGGGGGGTGGGTAGGTGACCCTTTTGGGGACATAGTCTCAGGAGGGTGGGGTGGGGGTGGGTAGGTGACCCTTTTGGGGACATAGTCTCAGAGGGGGTGGTGGGGGTGGGTAGGTGACCCTTTTGGGGACATAGTCTCTGGAGTGGGTGTGGGCCGGTGGGTAGGTGACCCTATGGGGGACATAGTCTCAGGAGGGGGGGGGGGGGGTAAGGTGACCCTTTTGGGGACATAGTCTCAGGAGGGGGGTGGTGGGGCGTAGGTAGGTGACCTTTTGGGGACATATTCTCAGGGTGGGGGGAGGGTGGGCAGGTGACCCGTTTGGGGACATAGAATCAGGAGGGTGGGGGTGGGGGCGTGGGTAGGTTACCCTTTTGGGGACATACTCTCAGGAGGGGGGGTTGGCGGTGTGGGTAGTTGACCCTTTTGGGGACATAGTCTGAGGAGGGGGTTAGATGCCCCTTTTGGGGACATAGTCTCAGCAGGGGGGGTGCTGGGGGGGTAGGTGACCGTTTTGGTGACATAGTCTGAGGAGGGGGGTGGGGGGGTGGTGGGTAGGTGACCCTTTTGGGGACATAGTCTCAGGAGGGGGCTTGGTTGGTGGTGCGTAGGTGACCCTGAAGGGGACATAGTATCAGGAGGGCGGGGTCGGGGTGTTAGGTCGGTGAACCTTTTGGGGAAATAGTCTCAGGGTGGGGGGAGGGGGGGTAGGTGACCCGTTTGGGGACATAGTCTCAGGAGGGGTGGGTGGGAGGGGCTGGGTAGGTGACCCTTTTGGGGACATAGTCTCAGGAGGGGGGTTGGGGGGGTGGGGTAGGTGACCCTTTTGGGGACATAGTCTCAGGAGGGGGGTGGTGGGGGTGTGGGTAGGTGACCCTTTTGGGACCTAGTCTCAGGAGGGGGTGGTGGGGGTTGGGTAGGTGACCCTTTTGGGGACATAGTCTCAGGAGGGGGAGGGTGGGGTGGGTAGGTGACCCTTTTGGGGACATAGTCTCAGGAGGGGGTGTGGGGGGTGTGGGTAGGTGACCCATTTGGGTACATAGTCTCAGGAGGGGGGGTGGGGGAGGTGGGTAGGTGACCCTTTGGGGACATAGTCTCAGGAGGGGGTGTGGGGGTGGGTAGGTGACCCTTTTGGGGACATAGTCTCAGGAGGGGGGGGTGGGGGTGGTAGGTGACCCTTTTTGGGGACATAGTCTCAGGAGGGGGTGGTGGGGGTGGGTAGGTGACCCTTTTGGGGACATAGCCTCAGGAGGGGGGGTGGGGGGGATGCGTAGGTGACCCTTTTGGGGACATAGTCTCAGGAGGGGGGGTTTCCGGGTGTTGTAGGTGACCCTTTTGGGGACATAGTCTCAGGAGGGGGGGAGGGTGGGGGAGGGTGACCCGTTTGGGGACATAGACTCAGGAGGGGGGGGGTGGGGGGTGGGTGGGTGACCCTTTTGGGGACATACTCTCAGGAGGGGGGGGTTGGCGGGGTGGGTAGGTGACCCTTTTGGGGACATAGTCTCAGGAGGGGGTGGTGGGGGGTGGGTGTTGGTGACCCTTTTGGGGACATAGTCTCAGGAGGGCGGGGTGGGGGTTGCTGAGTAGGTAACCCTTTTGGGGACATCGTCTCAGGAGGGGGGTGGGGGGTCTGGGTAGGTGACCCTTTTGGGGACATATCTCAGGAGGGGGGGGGGGGGGGCTGGGTAGGTGACCCTTTTGGGGACATAGTCTCAGGAGGGGGCGTGGGGGCCGGTGGATAGGTGACCCTTTTGGGGGACATAGTCAGAGGAGGGGGGTTAGGTGACCCTTTTGCGAACATAGTCTGAGTAGGGGGTGTGGGTGACCCTTTTGGGGACATAGTCTCAAGTGTGGGGTTTCAGGGGGTTGGGTAGGTCACCCTTTTGGGGAAATAGTTTCAGGAGGTGGGGGTAGGGGCATGCGTAGGTGACCCTTTTGGGGACATAGCCTCGGGGGGGTGGTCGGGGGGTTGGGTAGGTCACCATTTTGGGGACATATTCTCAGGGTGTGGGGAGGGGGGTAGGTGACCCTTTTGGGGACATAGTCTCAGGAGGGGGTTGGGATGGGGTGTGTAGGTGACTCTTTTGGGGACATAGTCTAAGGAGGGGGTTGGGGGGGGCTAGGTTACACTTTTGGGGACATAGTCTCAGGAGGGGGGTGGGTGGTGTTTAGGTGACCCTATTGGGGACATAGTCTCAGGAGGGCGGGGTGTGGGGGTTTGGGTAGTTGACCATATTGGGGACATAGTCTCAGGAGGGAGGGGGTGGGGTGGGTGGGTGACCCTTTTGGGGACATAGTCTCAGGAGGGGGGGTGGGGGGGGTGGGGTGACCCTTTTGGGGACATAGTCTCTGGAGGGGGGGGTGGGGTGGGTGGTGACCCTTTTGGGGACATAGTCTCTGGAGGGGGGGTGGGGGGTAGGTGGGTGACCCTTTTGGGGACATAGTCTCAGGAGGGGGGGTGGGGGGGGGTGGGTGACCCTTTTGGGACATAGTCTCAGGAGGGGGGGTGTGGGGGTGGGTGGGTGACCCTTTTGGGGACATAGTCTCAGGAGGGGGGGGTGGGGGTGGGTGGGTGACCCTTTTGGGGACATAGTCTCAGGAGGGGGGGTGTGGGGTGGGTGACCCTTTTGGGGACATAGTCTCAGGAGGGGGGTGTGGGGGGTGGGTGGGTGACCCTTTTGGGGACATAGTCTCAGGAGGGGGGGTGGGGTGGGGGGTGGGTGACCCTTTTGGGGACAATGTCTCAGGAGGGGGTGTTTGGAGGGTGTGGGTAGCTGACCCTTTTGGGGACATAGTCTGAGGTTGGGGGGGTAGGTGACACTTTTGGGGACATAGTCTCAGGAGGAGGGAAGGGGGGGTGGTTAGGTGAACCTTTTGGGGACATTGGCTCAGGAGGGGGGGTGGGGTGGGTGGGTAGGGGACCATTTTGTGGACATAGTCTCAGGAGGGGGGGTGGGTGGTGGGTTTACCTGACCATTTTGGGGACATAGTCTGAGGAGGGGGGGTAGATGCCCCTTTTGGGGACATAGTCTCAGCAGGGGGGGTGCTGGGGAGGGTAGGTGACCGTTTTGGGGACATAGTCTGAGGGGGGGGGGAGGGGGGGTGGTGGATTGGTGACTCTTTTGGGGACATAGTCTCAGGAGGGGGCTTGGTTGGGGGTGCGTATGTGACCCTGAAGGGGACATAGTATCAGGAGGGCGTGGTCGGGGTGTTGGGTCGGTGAACCTTTTGGGGACATAGTCTCAGGAGGGGGGTGGGGCGAGTAGGTGACCCTTTTGGGGACATAGTCTCAGGAGGGGTGGGTGGGGGAGTGTAGGTGACACATTTGGGGACATAGTCTCAGGAGGTGGTGGTGGGGGTGTGGTAGGTGACTCTTTTGGGGACATTGTCTCAGGAGGGGGAGTTGGGGGCTTGGGTAGGTGACCCTTTTGGGGACATAGTCTCAGGAGGGGGGTGGTGGCGGGTGGGTAGGTGACCCCTTTTGGGGACGTAGTCTCAGGAGGTGGGGTGGGGGTGTGGGTAGGTGACCCTTTTGCGGACATAGTCTCAGGAGGGGTGGGAGGGGGTGGGTAGGTGACCCTTTTGGGGACATAGTCTCAGGAGGGGGAGGGGGGTGTGGGTAGGGGACCCTTTTGGGGACATAGTCTCAGGAGGGCGTGTGGGGGGGTGTGTTGGTGACCCCATGGGGACATAGTCTCAGGAGGGCGGGGTGGGGGAGGTGGGTAGGGTGACCCTTTTGGGGACATAGTCTCAGGAGGGGGGTTGTGGGGGGTGGGTAGGACCCTTTTGGGGACATAGTCTCAGGAGGGGGGTTTGGGGGTGGGTGACCCTTTTGGGGACATAGTCTCAGGAGGGGGGGTGGTGGGTGGGTAGGTGACCCTTTTGGGGACATAGTCTCAGGAGGGGGGGGTGGGGCTGGGTAGGTGACCCTTTTGGGGACATAGTCTCAGGAGGGGGGGGTGGGGTGGTGTAGGTGACCTTTTGGGGACATAGTCTCAGGAGGGGGGGGGTGGGTAGGTGACCCTTTTGGGGACATAGTCTCAGGAGGGGGGGTGGGGGGTGGGTAGGTGACCCTTTTGGGGACATAGTCTCAGGAGGGGGGGTTGGGGGGTGGGTAGGTGACCCTTTTGGGGACATAGTCTCAGGAGGGGGGTGGGTGGTGGGTGGTGACCCTTTTGGGGACATAGTCTCAGGAGGGCGGGGTGGGGGTTGCTGGTTAGGTAACCCTTTTGGGGACATCGTCTCAGGAGGGCGGGGGTGTGGGGGTGGGTAGGTGACCCTTTTGGGGACATTATCTCAGGAGGGGGGTGGGGGGGGCTGGGTAGGTGACCCTTTTGGGGACATAGTCTCAGGAGGCGGGTTGGGGGCGGGTGGATAGGTGACCCTTTTCGGGGCATAGTCAGAGGAGGGGGGTTAGGTGACCCTTTTGCGAACATAGTCTGAGTATGGGGGGTGGGTGACCCTTTTGGGGACATAGTCTCAAGTGTGGGGTTTCAGGGGGTTGGGTAGGTCACCCTTTTGGGGAAATAGTTTCAGGAGGTGGGGGTAGGGGCATGCGTAGGTGACCCTTTTGGGGACATAGCCTCGGGGGGGTGGTCGGGGGGTTGGGTAGGTCACCATTTTGGGGACATATTCTCAGGGTGTGGGGAGGGGGGTAGGTGACCCTTTTGGGGACATAGTCTCAGGAGGGGGTTGGGAGGGGGTGGTAGGTGACCCTTTTGGGGACATAGTCTCAGGAGGGGGGGTGGGGGGGTAGGTGACCCTTTTGGGGACATAGTCTCAGGAGGGGGGTGGGTGGTGTAGGTGACCCTATTGGGGACATAGTCTCAGGAGGGGGGTGTGGGGGTTGGGTAGTGACCATATTGGGGACATAGTCTCAGGAGGAGGGGTGTGGGGCGTGGGTAGGTGACCCTTTTGGGGACATAGTCTCAGGAGGGGGGGGTGGGGGGGTAGGTGACCCTTTTGGGGACATAGTCTCAGGAGGGGGTGGTGGAGGGGATGGGTAGGTGACCCTTTTGGGGACATAGTCTCAGGAGGGGGGTGGGGCGGGTGGGTAGGTGACCCTTTTGGGGACATAGTCTCAGGAGGGTGGTGGGGGGGTGGTAGGTGACCCTTTTGGGGACATAGTCTCAGGAGGGCGGTTGGGGGGGATGGGTAGGTGACCCTTTTGGGGACATAGTCTCAGGAAGGGGGTTGGGGGGGTGGGTAGTTGACCCTTTGGGGACATAGTCTCAGGAGGGGGGGTGGGGGTGTTTGGGTAGCTGACCATTTTGGGGACATAGTCTCAGGAGGGGGGGTGTGGGGTGGTGTTTAGGTGACCCTATTGGGGACATAGTCTCAGGAGGGCGGGGTGGGGGAGGGGGTGGGAAGGTGACCCTTTTGGGGACAATGTCTCAGGAGGGGTTTTCGGGGGTGTTGGTAGCTGACCCTTTTGGGGACATAGTCTGAGAGTTGGGGGGGTAGTGACACTTTTGGGGACATAGTCTCAGGAGGAGGGAAGGGGGGGTGGTTAGGTGAACCTTTTGGGGACATTGGCTCAGGAGGGGGGGGTGGGGTGGGTGGGTAGGGGACCATTTTGTGGACATAGTCTCAGGAGGGGGGGTGGGTGGTGGGTTACCTGACCATTTTGGGGACATAGTCTGAGGAGGGGGGGTAGATGCCCCTTTTGGGGACATAGTCTCAGCAGGGGGGGTGCTGGGGAGGGTAGGTGACCGTTTTGGGGACATAGTCTGAGGGGGGGGGGGAGGGGGGGTGGTGGATTGGTGACTCTTTTGGGGACATAGTCTCAGGAGGGGGCTTGGTTGGGGGTGCGTATGTGACCCTGAAGGGGACATAGTATCAGGAGGGCGTGGTCGGGGTGTTGGGTCGGTGAACCTTTTGGGGACATAGTCTCAGGGTGGGGGGAGGCGGGGTAGGTGACCCGTTTGGGGACATAGTCTCAGGAGGGGTGGGTGGGAGGGGCTGGATAGGTGACACATTTGGGGACATAGTCTCAGGAGGTGGTGGTGGGGGTGTGGGTAGGTGACCCTTTTGGGGACATTGTCTCAGGAAGGGGGAGGTGGGGGTGTGGGTAGGTGACCCTTTTGGGGACATAGTCTCAGGAGGGGGTGTGGGGGGGTGTGTAGGTGACCCCATTGGGTACATAGTCTCAGGAGGGCGGGGTGGGGGAGGGGCTGGGAAGGTGACCCTTTTGGGACATAGTCTCAGGAGGGGGGGTTGGGTTGGTGACCCTTTTGGGGACATAGTCTCAGGAGGTGGGTGGGAGGGGTGTGGGGAAAGTGACCCTTTTGGGGACATAGTCTCAGGAGGGGGGGGTGGGGGGGTGGGTGGGTGACCCTTTTGGGGACATAGTCTCAGGAGGGGGGGGTGGGGGGGGGTGGGTGACCCTTTTGGGGACATAGTCTCAGGAGGGGGGGGTGGGGGGGGAGTGGGTGACCCTTTTGGGGACATAGTCTCAGGAGGGGGGGTGGGGGGGGTGGGTGACCCTTTTGGGGACATAGTCTCAGGAGGGGGGGGTGGGGGGGGTGGGTGCCCCTTTTGGGGACATAGTCTCAGGAGGGGGGGTGGGGGGGGGTGGGTGCCCCTTTTGGGGACATAGTCTCAGGAGGGGGGGGTGGGGGGGGGTGGGTGACCCTTTTGGGGACATAGTCTCAGGAGGGGGGGAGGGGGTTGCTGGGTAGGTAACCCTTTTGGGGACATCGTCTCAGGAGGGCGGGGGTGTGGGGGTGGGTAGGTGACCCTTTTGGGGACATTATCTCAGGAGGGGTGTTGTGGGGGGCTGGGTAGGTGACCCTTTTGGGGACATAGTCTCAGGAGGCGGGTTGGGGGCGGGTGGATAGGTGACCCTTTTTGGGACATAGTCAGAGGAGGGGCGTTAGGTGACCCTTTTGGGGACATAGTCTGAGTAGGGGGGGTAGGTGACCCTTTTGGGGACATAGTCTCAAGTGTGGGGTTTCGGGGGGTTGGGTAGGTCACCCTTTTGGGGACATAGTTTCCGGGGGTGGGGGTGGGGGGTGCGTAGGTGACCCTTTTGGGGACATAGCCTCGGGGGGGTGGTCGGGGGGTTGGGTAGGTCACCATTTTTGGGGACATATTCTCAGGGTGTAGGGAGGGGGGTAGGTGAGCCTTTTGGGGACATAGTCTCAGGAGGGGCGGTGGGATGGGGTGTGTAGGTGACTCTTTTGGGGACATAGTCTAAGGAGGGGGTTGGGGGGGTTAAGTTACACTTTTGGGGACATAGTCTCAGGAGGGGGGTGGGCGGTGGGTACGTGACCCTATTGGGGACATAGTCTCAGGAGGGCGGGGTGTGGGGGTTTGGGTAGTTGACCATATTGGGGACATAGTCTCAGGAGGGAGGGGTGAGGGGCGTGGGTAGGTGACACTTTTGGGGACATAGTCTCATGGTGGGGGGAGGGGGTGTAGGTGACCCGTTTGGGGACATAGTCTCAGGAGGGGGTGGTGGGAGGGGCTGGGTAGGTGACACTTTTGGTGACATAGTCTCAGGAGTGGGGGTTGGCGTTGTGGGTAGGTGACCCTTTTGGGGACATAGTCTGAGGAGGGGGGTAGATGCCCCTTTTGGGGACATTGTCTCAGCCGGGGGTTGGGGTGTTTGGGTAGCTGACCATTTTGGGGACATAGTCTTAGGAGGGGGTGTGGGGGGGGGGGTGTTGGTGACCCTTTTGGGGACATAGTCTCAGGAGGGGGGGTGGGGGGGGGTGGGTGACCCTTTTGGGGACATAGTCTCAGGAGGGGGGGTGGGGGTGGGTGGGTGACCCTTTTGGGGACATAGTCTCAGGAGGGGGGGGTGGGGGGGTGGGTGACCCTTTTGGGGACATAGTCTCAGGAGGGGGGGGGTGGGGGGGTGGGTGACCCTTTTGGGGACATAGTCTCAGGAGGGGGGGTGGGGGGGGTGGGTGACCCTTTTGGGGACATAGTCTCAGGAGGGGGGGGTGTGGGGGGGGGGTGACCCTTTTGGGGACATAGTCTCAGGAGGGGGGGGGTGGGGGGGTGGGTGACCCTTTTGGGGACATAGTCTCAGGAGGGGGGGGGTGGGGGGGTGGGTGACCCTTTTGGGGACATAGTCTCAGGAGGGGGGGGTGGGGGTGGTGGGTGACCCTTTTGGGGACATAGTCTCAGGAGGGGGGGGGGTGGCTGGTGGGTAGGTGACAATTTTGTGGACATAGTCTCAGGATGGGGGGATGGGTAGGTGACCCTTTTGAAACATAGTCTCAGGTGGGGTGGGTGGGGGGGGGTGGGTAGGTGACCCTTTTGGGGACATAGTCTCGGGGGGCGTTCCGGGGGTTGGGTAGGTGACCCTTGTGGGGACATAGTCTCAGGGTGGGGGGAGGAGGGTAGGTGACCAGTTTGGGGACATAGTCTCAGGACGGGTGGGTGTGGGGGGGGCTGGGTAGATGACCCTTTTGGAGACATTGTCTCAGGAGGGAGTGTAGTGGCGGGTGGGTAGGTGACCCTCTTGGGGACATAGTCTCAGGAGGGGGGGGGTGGGGGGTCCGGGTAGGTGACCCTTTTCGGGACATAGTTTCAGGGGGGTTGGGGGGGTGGTTAGTTGACACTTTTGGGGACATAGTCTCAGGAGTGGGGTGTGGGGGGGCGTGGGTAGGTGACCCTTTTGGTGACATAGTCTCAGGAGGGGGGGTGGGGGGGGTGTGGGTGACCCTTTTGGGGACATAGTCTCAGGAGGGGGGGTGGGGGGGGGGTGGGGTGACCCTTTTGGGGACATAGTCTCAGGAGGGGGGTGGGGGGGTGGGTGACCCTTTTGGGGACATAGTCTCAGGAGGGGGGGTGGGGGGGGGGGTGACCCCTTTTGGGGACATAGTCTCAGGAGGGGGGTGGGGGGGGGGGTGGGTGACCCCTTTTGGGGACATAGTCTCAGGAGGGGGGTGGGGGGGGGGCTGGTGACCCTTTTGGGGACATAGTCTCAGGAGGGGGGGTGGGGGGGGTGGGTGACCCTTTGGGGACATAGTCTCAGGAGGGGGGGTGGGGGGGGGTGGGTGACCCTTTTGGGGACATAGTCACAGGAGGGGGGTGGGGGGGGGTGGGTGACCCCTTTTGGGGACATAGTCTCAGGAGGGGGGGGGTGGGGGGGGGTGGGTGACCCCTTTTGGGACATTAGTCTCAGGAGGGGGGGGGTGGGGGGGGGTGGGTGACCCTTTTGGGGACATAGTCTCAGGAGGGGGGGGGGGTGGGGGGGGTGGGTGACCCTTTTGGGGACATAGTCTCAGGAGGGGGGGGTGGGGGGTGGGTGGGTGACCCTTTTGGGGACATAGTCTCAGGAGGGGGGGGTGGGGGGGGGTGGGTGACCCTTTTGGGGACATAGTCTCAGGAGGGGGGGGTGGGGGGGGTGTGGGTGACCCTTTTGGGGACATAGTCTCAGGAGGGGGGGGTGGGGGGGGGGTGGGTGACCCTTTTGGGGACATAGTCTCAGGAGGGGGGGGGTGGGGGGGGTGGGTGACCCTTTTGGGGACATAGTCTCAGGAGGGGGGGGTGGGGGTGGGTGGGTGACCCTTTTGGGGACATAGTCTCAGGAGGGGGGGTGGGGGGGTGGGTGACCCTTTTGGGGACATAGTCTCAGGAGGGGGGGGTGGGGGGGGTGGGTGACCCTTTTGGGGACATAGTCTCAGGAGGGGTGGTGGGGTGGGGTGGGTGACCCTTTTGGGGACATAGTCTCAGGAGGGGGCGGGTGGGGTGACCCTTTTGGGGACATAGTCTCAGGAGGGGGGTGTCGGGGTGGGTGGGTGACCTTTTGGGGACATAGTCTCAGGAGGGGGGGAGGGTGGGCAGGGTGACCCTTTTGGG
This sequence comes from Carcharodon carcharias, assembly GCF_017639515.1. Taxonomy (NCBI): domain Eukaryota; kingdom Metazoa; phylum Chordata; class Chondrichthyes; order Lamniformes; family Lamnidae; genus Carcharodon; species Carcharodon carcharias. The sequence goes on along the minus strand of NC_054484.1, from coordinate 112,755,021 downwards.
GACATAGACTCAGGAGGGGGGGGTGGGGGGGTGGGTGGTGACCCTTTTGGGGACATAGTCTCAGGAGGGGGGGGGTTGGGGGGGGGTAGGGTGACCCTTTTGGGGACATAGTCTCAGGAGGGGGGGTGGGGGGTGGGTGGGTGACCCTATTGGGGACATAGTCTCAGGAGGGGCGGGGGTGGGGGGGCTGGGTGACCCTTTTGGGGACATAGTCTCAGGAGGCGGGGTGTGGGGGTGGGTTGGTGACCCTTTTGGGGACATAGTCTCAGGAGGGGGGGTGGGGGGGGCTGGGTAGGTGAACCTTTTGGGGACATAGTCTCAGGAGGCGGGTTGGGGGCGGGTGGATAGGTGACCCTTTTCGGGGCATAGTCAGAGGAGGGGGGTTAGGTGACCCTTTTGCGAACATAGTCTGAGTATGGGGGGTGGGTGACCCTTTTGGGGACATAGTCTCACGTGTGGGGTTTCAGGGGGTTGGGTAGGTCACCCTTTTGGGGACATAGTTTCAGGAGGTGGGGGTAGGGGCATGCGTAGGTGACCCTTTTGGGGACATAGCCTCGGGGGTGTGGTCGGGGGGTTGGGTAGGTCACCATTTTGGGGACATATTCTCAGGGTGTGGGGAGGGGGGTAGGTGACCCTTTTGGGGACATAGTCTCAGGAGGGGGTTGGGATGGGGTGAGTAGGTGACTCTTTTGGGGACATAGTCTAAGGAGGGGGTTGGGGGGGGCTAGGTTACACTTTTGGGGACATAGTCTCAGGAGGGGGGTGGGTGGTGTTTAGGTGACCCTATTGGGGACATAGTCTCAGGAGGGGGGGTGGGGGGGGTAGGTGACCCTTTTGGGGACATAGTCTCAGTAGGTGGAGGTGGGGGGCTGCTGGGTGACCCTTTTGGGGACATAGTCTCAGGAGGGGGGGGTGGGGGGGTGGGTGACCCTTTTGGGGACATAGTCTCAGGAGGGGGGGTGGGGGGGGTGTGGGTGACCCTTTTGGGGACATAGTCTCAGGAGGGGGGGTGGGGGGTGGGTGGGTGACCCTTTTGGGGACATAGTCTCAGGAGGGGGGGTGGGGGGTGGTGGGTGACCCTTTTGGGGACATAGTCTCAGGAGGGGGGGTGGGGGGGGTGGGTGACCCTTTTGGGGACATAGTCTCAGGAGGGGGGTGGTGGGCGTGGGGCGATGGTTGACCCTTTTGGGGACATAGTCTCAGGAGGGTGGTGGTGGGCGTGGGGCGATGGTTGACCCTTTTGGGGACATAGTCTCAGGAGGGGGGGGTGGGGGGGAGGGGTGGGAAGGTGACCCTTTTGGGGACAATGTCTCAGGAGGGGTTTTCGGGGGTGTTGGTAGCTGACCCTTTTGGGGACATAGTCTGAGGTTGGGGGGGTAGGTGACACTTTTGGGGACATAGTCTCAGGAGGAGGGAAGGGGGGGTGGTTAGGTGAACCTTTTGGGGACATTGGCTCAGGAGGGGGGGTGGGTTGGTGGGTAGGGGACCATTTTGTGGACATAGTCTCAGGAGGGGGGGTGGGTGGTGGGTTTACCTGACCATTTTGGGGACATAGTCTGAGGAAGGGGGGTAGATGCCCCTTTTGGGGACATAGTCTCAGCAGGGGGGGTGCTGGGGGGGGTAGGTGACCGTTTTGGGGACATAGTCTGAGGAGGGGGGAGGGGGGGTGGTGGATTGGTGACTCTTTTGGGGACATAGTCTCAGGAGGGGGCTTGGTTGGGGGTGCGTATGTGACCCTGAAGGGGACATAGTATCAGGAGGGCGTGGTCGGGGTGTTGGGTCGGTGAACCTTTTGGGGACATAGTCTCAGGGTGGGGGGAGGCGGGGTAGGTGACCCGTTTGGGGACATAGTCTCAGGAGGGGTGGGTGGGAGGGGCTGGATAGGTGACACATTTGGGGACATAGTCTCAGGAGGTGGTGGTGGGGGTGTGGGTAGGTGACCCTTTTGGGGACATAGTCTCAGGAAGGGGGAGGTGGGGGTGTGGGTAGGTGACCCTTTTGGGGACATAGTCTCAGGAGGGGGTGTGGGGGGGTGTGTAGGTGACCCCATTGGGTACATAGTCTCAGGAGGGCGGGGTGGGGGAGGGGCTGGGAAGGTGACCCTTTTGGGGACATAGTCTCAGGAGGGGGTTGTGGGGGTGTGGGTAGGTGACACTTTTGTGGACATATCTCAGGAGGGGGGGTTGGGTTGGTGACCCTTTTGGGGACATAGTCTCAGGAGGGTGGGGTGGGGGTTGTGGGTAGGTGACCCTTTTGGGGACATAGTCTCAGGGGGTGGGGGTGGGGGGCTTGCGCAGGTGACCCTTTTGGGGACATAGTCTCAGGAGGGGGGTGTCGGGGTTTGTGTAGGTGACCTTTTGGGGACATAGTCTCAGGGTGGGGTGGGGTGGGCAGGTGACCCGTTTGGAGACATAGAATCAGGAGGGTGGGGGTGGGGGTGTGGGTAGGTTACCCTTTTGGGGACATACTCTCAGGAGGGGGGGTTGGCGGGGCGGGTAGGTGACCCTTTTTGGGACATAGTATCAGGAGGGGTGGTTGCGGGGTGGGTTGGTGACCCTATTGGGGACATAGTCTCAGGAGGGTGGGGTGGGGTTTGCTGGGTAGGTAACCCTTTTGGGGACATCGTCTCAGGAGGGCGGGGGTGTGGGGGTGGGTAGGTGACCCTTTTGGGGACATTATCTCAGGAGGGGTGTTGTGGGGGGCTGGGTAGGTGACCCTTTTGGCGACATAGTCTCAGGAGGCGGGTTGGGGGCGGGTGGATAGGTGACCCTTTTGGGGACATAGTCTCAGGAGGGGGCGTGGTGGTGGGGGTGGGTGGGTGACCCTTTTGGGGACATAGTCTCAGGAGGGGTGGGTGGGGGGGTGGGTAGGTGACCCTTTTGGGGACATAGTCTCAGGAGGGGGGGGTGGCGGGGGTTGGGTAGGTGACCCTTTTGGGGACATAGTCTCAGGAGGGGGGGTGGTTGAGGTGTGTATGTGACCCTTTTGGGGACATAGTCTCAGGAGGGGGGGTGGGGGGTGTGGGTAGGTGACCCTTTTGGGGACATAGTCTCAGGAGGGGGGTGTGGGGGGGTGGGTAGGTGACCCTTTTGGGGACATAGTCTCAGGAGGGGGGGTTGGGGGTGTGGTAGGTGACCCTTTTGGGGACATAGTCTCAGGAGGGGGTGGTGGGGGTGGGTGGGTAGGTGACCCTTTTGGGGACATAGTCTCAGGAGGGGGGGTGAGGTGGGTGGGTAGGTGACCCTTTTGGGGACATAGTCTCAGGAGGGGGGGTGGGGTGGGCTGGGTAGGTGACCCTTTTGGGGACATAGTCTCAGGAGGCGGGTTGGGGGCGGGTGGATAGGTGACCCTTTTCGGGGCATTGTCAGAGGAGGGGGGTTAGGTGACCCTTTTGCGAACATAGTCTGAGTATGGGGGGTGGGTGACCCTTTTGGGGACATAGTCTCAAGTGTGGGGTTTGGGGGGGTTGGGTAGGTCACCCTTTTGGGGACATAGTTTCAGGAGGTGGGGGTAGGGGCATGCGTAGGTGACCCTTTTGGGGACATAGCCTCGGGGGGGTGGTCGGGGGGTTGGGTAGGTGACCATTTTGGGGACATATTCTCAGGGTGTGGGGAGGGGGGTAGGTGACCCTTTTGGGGACATAGTCTCAGGAGGGGGTTGGGATGGGGTGTGTAGGTGACTCTTTTGTGGACATAGTCTAAGGAGGGGGTTGGGGGGGGTAGGTTTCACTTTTGGGGACATAGTCTCAGGAGGGGGGTGGGCGGGGGTGGGTGACCCTTTTGGGGACATAGTCTCAGGAGGGGGGTGGGGGGGGTGGAGGTGACCCTTTTGGGGACATAGTCTCAGGAGGGGGGGTGGGGGGGGGTGGGTGACCCTTTTGGGGACATAGTCTCAGGAGGGGGGGTGGTGGGGGGTGGGTGACCCTTTTGGGGACATAGTCTCAGGAGGGGGGGGTGGGGGGGGTGGGTGACCCTTTTGGGGACATAGTCTCAGGAGGGGGGGTGGGGTGGGGGTGGGTGACCCTTTTGGGGACATAGTCTCAGGAGGGGGGGGTGGGGGGGGGTGGGTGACCCTTTTGGGGACATAGTCTCAGGAGGGGGGGTGGGGGGGGGGTGGGTGACCCTTTTGGGGACATAGTCTCAGGAGGGGGGGTGGGGGGGTGGGTGGGTGACCCTTTTGGGGACATAGTCTCAGGAGGGGGGTGGGGGGGGGTGGGTGACCCTTTTGGGGACATAGTCTCGGAGGGCGGGGGTGGGGGAGGGGCCTGGAAGGTGACCCTTTTGGGGACAATGTCTCAGGATGGGTTTGGGGGGTGTTGGTAGGTGACCCTTTTGGGGACATAGTCTGAGGTTGGGGGGGTTAGGTGACACTTTTGGGGACATAGTCTCAGGAGGGGGGAAGGGGGGGTGGTTAGGTGAACCTTTTGGGGACATTGTCTCAGGAGGGGGGGTGGGGTGGGTGGGTAGGTGACCATTTTGTGGACATAGTCTCAGGAGGGTGGGTGGGTGGTGGGTTTACCTGACCCTTTTGGGGACATAGTCTGAGGAGGGGGGGTGCTTGGGGGGGGTAGGTGACCGTTTTGGGGACATAGTCTGAGGAGGGGGGAGGGGGGTGGTGGGTAGGTGACTCTTTTGGGGACATAGTCTCAGGAGGGGGCTTGGTTGGGGGTGCGTAGGTGACCCTGAAGGGGACATAGTATCAGGAGGGCGTGGTCGGGGTGTTGGGTCGGTGAACCTTTTGGGGACATAGTCTCAGGAGGGGGGTGGGGTGGGTGGGTGACCCTTTTGGGGACATAGTCTCAGGAGGGGTGGGGGGGTGGTGGGTGGGTGACCCTTTTGGGGACATAGTCTCAGGAGGGGGGGGGGTGGTGGGTGGGTGACCCTTTTGGGGACATAGTCTCAGGAGGGGGGGGTGGGGTGGGTGGGTGACCCTTTTGGGGACATAGTCTCAGGAGGGGGGGGTGGGGTGGGTGGGTGACCCTTTTGGGACATAGTCTCAGGAGGGGGGGTGGGGGTGGTGGGTGGTGACCCTTTTGGGGACATAGTCTCAGGAGGGGGGGTGGGGGGTGGTGGGTGACCCTTTTGGGGACATAGTCTCAGGAGGGGGGGGGTGGGGGGTGGGTGACCCTTTTGGGGACATAGTCTCAGGAGGGGGGGGGTGGGTGGGTGGGTGACCCTTTTGGGGACATAGTCTCAGGAGGGGGTGGGTGGGGGTGGTGGGTGACCCTTTTGGGGACATAGTCTCAGGAGGGGGGGGTGGGGGGGGGGTGGGTGACCCTTTTGGGGACATAGTCTCAGGAGGGGGGGTGGGGGGGGTGGGTGACCCTTTTGGGGACATAGTCTCAGGAGGGGGGGTGGGGGGGGGGTGGGTGACCCTTTTGGGGACATAGTCTCAGGAGGGGGGGGTGGGGGGGGGGTGGGTGACCCTTTTGGGGACATAGTCTCAGGAGGGGGGGTGGGGGGGGGTGGGTGACCCTTTTGGGGACATAGTCTCAGGAGGGGGGGGTGGGGGGGGGGTGGGTGACCCTTTTGGGGACATAGTCTCAGGAGGGGGGGTGGGGGGGGGGGGGTGACCCTTTTGGGGACATAGTCTCAGGAGGGGGGGTGGGGGGGGGGGTGGGTGACCCTTTTGGGGACATAGTCTCAGGAGGGGGGGTGGGGGGGGGGGTGGGTGACCCTTTTGGGGACATAGTCTCAGGAGGGGGGTGGTGGGGGGGGTGGGTGACCCTTTTGGGGACATAGTCTCAGGAGGGGGGGTGGGGGGGGGGTGGGTGACCCTTTTGGGGACATAGTCTCAGGAGGGGGGGTGGGGGGGGGTGGGTGACCCTTTTGGGGACATAGTCTCAGGAGGGGGGTGGGGGGGGGTGGGTGACCCTTTTGGGGACATAGTCTCAGGAGGGGGGGTGGGGGGGGGGTGGGTGACCCTTTTGGGGACATAGTCTCAGGAGGGGGGGTGGGGTGGGGGTGGGTGACCCTTTTGGGGACATAGTCTCAGGAGGGGGGGTGGGGTGGGGGTGGGTGACCCTTTTGGGGACATAGTCTCAGGAGGGGGGGGGTGGGGGGGGGTGGGTGACCCTTTTGGGGACATAGTCTCAGGAGGGGGGGTGGGGGGGGGGTGGGTGACCCTTTTGGGGACATAGTCTCAGGAGGGGGGGGGTGGGGCGTGGGTAGGTGACCCTTTTGGGGACATAGTCTCATGGTGGGGGGAGGGGGTGTAGGTGACCCGTTTGGGGACATAGTCTCAGGAGGGGGTGGTGGGAGGGGCTGGGTAGGTGACACTTTTGGGGACATAGTCTCAGGAGTGGGGGTTGGCGTTGTGGGTAGGTGACCCTTTTGGGGACATAGTCTGAGGAGGGGGGGTAGATGCCCCTTTTGGGGACATTGTCTCAGCAGGGGGTTGGGGTGTTTGGGTAGCTGACCATTTTGGGGACATAGTCTTAGGAGGGGGTGTGTGGGGGGGGTGTTTAGGTGACCCTATTGGGGACATAGTCTCAGGAGGGCGGGGTGGGGGAGGGGATGGGAAGGTGACCCTTTTGGGGACATGTCTCAGGAGGGGTTTGGGGATGTGGGTAGGTGACACTTTTGGGGACATAGTCTGAGGTTGGAGGGGGTAGGTGACACTTTTGGGGTCATAGTCTCAGGAGGGGGGAAGGGGGGATGGTGGGTGACCCTTTTGGGGACATAGTCTCGGGGGGGGTGGGGGGGGGTGGGTGACCCTTTTGGGGACATAGTCTCAGGAGGGGGGGTGGGGGGTGGGTGGGTGACCCTTTTGGGGACATAGTCTCAGGAGGGGGGGTGGGGGGGGGGTGGGTGACCCTTTTGGGACATAGTCTCAGGAGGGGGGGTGGGGGGGGGGTGGGTGACCCTTTTGGGGACATAGTCTCAGGAGGGGGGGTGGGGGGGGGGTGGGTGACCCTTTTGGGGACATAGTCTCAGGAGGGGGGGGTGGGGGGGGGTGGGTGACCCTTTTGGGGACATAGTCTCAGGAGGGGGGGTGGGGGGGGGTGGGTGACCCTTTTGGGGACATAGTCTCAGGAGGGGGGGTGGGTGGGGGGGTGGGTGACCCTTTTGGGGACATAGTCTCAGGAGGGGGGGTGGGGGGGGGGGGGTGACCCTTTTGGGGACATAGTCTCAGGAGGGGGGTGTGGGGGGTTTGGGTAGGTGACCATTTTGGGGACATAGTCTCAGGAGGGGGTTTGTGGGGGCTGGGTAGGTGACCCTTTTGGGGTCATAGTCTCAGGAGGGGGGTTTGTGGGTGGGTGGGTAGGTGACCCTTTTGGGGACATAGTCTCAGGAGGCGGGGTTGGGGCGGGTGGGTAGTTGACCCTTTTGTGTACATAATCTCAGGAGGGGGTGGATGGGTAGGTGACCCTTTTGGGGACAAAGTCTCAGGTGGGGTGGGTGGGGGGGTGGGTAGGTGACACTATTGGCGACAAAGTCTCACGGGTTGGGGTGCGCGGCGTGTGTAGGTGACCCTTTTGGGGACATAGTCTCGGGGGGGGTCGAGGGGTTGGGTAGGTGACCCTTTTGGGGACATATTCTCAGGACGGGTTGGTGTGGGGGGGACTGGGTAGGGGACCCTTTTGGGGACATTGTCTCAGGAGGGGGGTAGGTGAACCTTTTGGGGACATAGTCTCAGGAGGTGGAGGTGGGGGAGCTGGGTAGGTGACATTTTTGGGGACATAGTCTCAGGGGGTGGGGGTGGGGCCGTGCGTAGGTGACCCTTTTGGGGACATAGTCTCAGGAGGGTGGGTGGGGGAGGGTGGGTAGGGACCCACTTGGGGGCATAGTCTGAGAAGGGGGGGTGGGGCCTGTGGGTAGGTGACACTTTTGGGGACACAGTCTCATGAGGGGGGTGGGGGTGGGTAGGTGACCATTTTGGGGACATAGTCTCAGGAGGGGGGCTGGGGTGGATGGGTAGGTGACCCTTTTGTGGACATAGTCTCAGGAGGGGGGGTGTGGGGGGTTTGGGTAGGTGACCCTTTTGGGGACATAGTCTCTGGAGGGGGGTTTGTTGGGTTTGGGTAGGTGACCCTTTTGGATACATAGTCTCAGGAGGCAGGGATTTGGCGGGTGTGTAGTTGACAATTTTGTGGACAAAGTCTGAGGGGGGGGGTGGTTGAACCTTTTGTGGACATAGTCTCAGGAGGGGGGGGATGGGTAGGTGACCCTTTTGGGGACAAAGTCTCAGGGGTTGGGAGTGGGGGGCGTGCGTAGGTGACCCTTTTGGGGACATATTCTCGGGGGGGGTGTCGGGGGATTGGGTAGGTGACCCTGTTGGGGACATAGTCTCAGGAGGTGGGGGTCCGTGTGTTGGGTATGTGACCCTTTTGGGGACATAGTCTCAGGAGGGGGGGGGGTGGTGGGTAGGTGACCCATTTGTGGACATAGTCTCAGGAGGGGATGTGGGGGGGTGGGTAGGTGACCCTTTTGGGGACAAAGGCTCAGGAGGGGGGGTGTGGGGGGTGTGGGTAGGTGACCCTATTGGGGACATAGTATCAGGAGCTGCGGGTGGGGGGGTGGTTAGGTGACCCTTTTGGGGACATAGTCTAAGGAGGGGCGGGTGTGGGGGTGGGTAGGTGACCCTTTTGGGGACATAGTCTCAGGAGGGGGGGGTGGGGGGGTGGGTAGGTGACCCTTTTGGGGACATAGTCTCAGGAGGGGGGGGGTGGGGGGGGTGGGTGACCCTTTTGGGGACATAGTCTCAGGAGGGGGGGGGGTGGGGGGTGGGTGACCCTTTTGGGGACATAGTCTCAGGAGGGGGGGTGGGGGGGGTGGGTGACCCTTTTGGGGACATAGTCTCAGGAGGGGGGGGTGGGGGGTGGGTGACCCTTTTGGGGACATAGTCTCAGGAGGGGGGGGTGGGGGGGTGGGTGACCCTTTTGGGGACATAGTCTCAGGAGGGGGGGGTGGGGGGGTGGGTGACCCTTTTGGGGACATAGTCTCAGGAGGGGGGGTGGGGGGGGGTGGGTGACCCTTTTGGGGACATAGTCTCAGGAGGGGGGGTGGGGGGGGGGTGGGTGACCCTTTTGGGGACATAGTCTCAGGAGGGGGGGGTGGGGGGGGTGGGTGACCCTTTGGGGACATAGTCTCAGGAGGGGGGGGTGGGGGGGGTGGGTGACCCTTTTGGGGACATAGTCTCAGGATGGGGGGTGGGGGGTGGGTAGGTGACACTATGGGGGACCTAGTCTCAGGAGGGCGTGGTGGGGGTGGCTGGGTAGCTGACCCTTTTGGGGACATAATCTGAGGAAGAGGGGTAGAATCCCGTTTTGGGGACATAGTTTCAGCAGGGGGGCTGCTATGGGGGGTAGGAGACCCTTTTGGGGACATAGTCTGAGGAGGGGGGGGGGTTGGTGGGTAGGTGACCCTTTTGGGGACATAGTCTCAGGAGGGGGCTTGGTTGGGGGTGGGTAGGTGACCCTTTAGGGGACATAGTATCAGGAGGGGGGGGTCGGGGTCTTGGGTCGGTGAACCTTTTGGGGACATAGTCTCAGGGTGGGGGGTGGGGGGGTAGGTGACCCGTTTGGGGACATAGTCTCAGGAGGGGGGGTGGGAGGGGCTGGTTAGGTGACACTTTTGGGGACATAGTCGCGGGAGGGGGGTGGGGTAGGGTGGGTAGGTGACCCTTTTGGGGACATAGTCTCAGGAGGGGCTGGAGGGTGGGTGGGTAGGTGACCCTTTTGGGGACATAGTCTCAGGAGGGGCGGGTGGGGGGTGGGTAGGTGACCCTTTTGGGGACATAGTCTCAGGAGGGGGGGTGGGGGTGGATAGGTGACCCTTTTGGGGACATAGTCTCAGGAGGGGGGTGGGGGGTGGGTAGGTGACCCTTTTGGGGACATAGTCTCAGGAGGGAGGGGTGGGGGGTTGGAAGGTGACCCTTTTGGGGACATAGTCTCAGGAGGGGGTGTGGGGTGTGGGTAGGTGACCCTTTTGGGGACATAGTCTCAGGAGGGGGCGGTGGTAGAGGTGGGTAGGTGACCCTTTTGGGGACATAGTCTCAGGAGGGGGGGTGGGGGGCTGGTAGGTGACCCTTTTGGGGACATAGTCTCAGGAGGGGGGGTGTGGGGTGGTAGGTGACCTTTTGGGGACATAGTCTCAGGATGGGGGGAGGGTGGGCAGGTGACCCATTTGGGGACATAGAATCAGGAGGGTGGGGGTGGGGGGGTGGGTAGGTTACCCTTTTGGGGACATACTCTCAGGAGGGAGGGGTTGGCGGGGTGGGTAGGTGACCCTTTTGGGGACATAGTCTCAGGAGGGGTGGTGGGGGGGTGGGTTGGTGACCCTATTGGGGACATAGTCTCAGGAGGGCGGGGTGGGTGTTGCTGGGTAGGTGACCCTTTTGGGGACATAGTCTGAGGAGGGGGGGTGTGGGGGGTTGTTAGGTGACCCTTTTGGGGACATAGTCTCAGGAGGCGGGGTGGGGGCGGGTGGGTAGGTGACCCTTTTCGGGACATATTCAGAGGAGGGGGGTTAGGTGACCCTTTTGGGGACATAGTCTGAGTAGGGGTGTGGGTGACCCTTTTGGGGACATAGTCTCAAGTGTGGGGTGTAGGGGGGTTGGGTAGGTCACCTTTTTGGGGACATAGTTTCAGGGGGTGGAGGTGGGGGGAATGCGTAGGTGACCCTTTTGGTGACATAGCCTCGGGGGGGTGGTCGGGGGTTTGGGTAGTTGACCATTTTGGGGACATATTCTCAGGGTGTGGGGAGGGGGGTAGGTGACCCTTTTGGGGACATAGTCTCAGGAGAGGGGTGGGATGGGGTGTGTAGGTGACTCTTTTGGGGACATAGTCTAAGGAGAGGGTTGGGGGGTAGGTTACACTTTTGGGGACATAGTCTCAGGAGGGGGGTGGGCGGTGGGTAGGTGACCCTATTGGGGACATAGTCTCAGGAGGGCGGGGTGTGGGGGTTTGGGTAGTTGACCATTTTGGGGACATAGTCTCAGGAGGGTGGGTGTGGGGGGCTGCGTAGGTGACCCTTTTGGGGACATAGTCTCAGGAGGGGGGGTTGCTGCGGCTGGGTAGGTGACCCTCTTGGGGACATAGTTTCAGGAGGGGGGATTGGGGAGGGGCTGGGTAGGTGACCCTTTTGGGGACAGAGTCTCAGGAGGGGGGGTGGGGGGGGTGGGTGACCCTTTTGGGGACATAGTCTCAGGAGGGGGGGGTGGGGGGGGTTGGGTGACCCTTTTGGGGACATAGTCTCAGGATGGGGGGGTGGGTGTGTTGGGTATGGACCCTTTTGGGGACATAGTCTCAGGAGGGGGGGTGGGGGGGGTGGGTGACCCTTTTGGGGACATAGTCTCAGGAGGGGGGGGTGGGGGGTGTGGGTGACCCTTTTGGGGACATAGTCTCAGGAGGGGGGGGTGGGGGGGGTGGGTGACCCTTTTGGGGACATAGTCTCAGGAGGGGGGGGTGGGGGGGTGGGTGACCCTTTTGGGGACATAGTCTCAGGAGGGGGGGGTGGGGGGGTGGGTGACCCTTTTGGGGACATAGTCTCAGGAGGGGGGGTGGGGGGTGGGGTGGGTGACCCTTTTGGGGACATAGTCTCAGGAGGGGGGGGTGGGGGGGTGGTGGGTGACCCTTTTGGGGACATAGTCTCAGGAGGGGGAGGTCGGTGTTTGGGTAGGTGACCCTTTTGGGGACATAGTCTTAGGGTGGGGGTAGGGTGGGTATGTGACCCGTTTGGGGACATAGTCTCAGGAGGGGGGTGTTGGGGGTGTGGGTCGGTGACCCTTTTGGGGACATAGTCTCAGGATGGGGGGTGGGGGGTGGGTAGGTGACACTATGGGGGACCTAGTCTCAGGAGGGCGTGGTGGGGGTGGCTGGGTAGCTGACCCTTTTGGGGACATAGTCTGAGGAAGAGGGGTAGAATCCCGTTTTGGGGACATAGTTTCAGCAGGGGCGCTGCTATGGGTGGTAGGAGACCCTTTTGGGGACATAGTCTGAGGAGGGGGGGGTTGGTGGTTAGGTGACCCTTTTGGGGACATAGTCTCAGGAGGGGGCTTGGTTGGGGCTGGGTAGGTGACCCTTTAGGGGACATAGTATCAGGAGGGGTGGGTCGGGGTCTTGGGTCGGTGAACCTTTTGGGGACATAGTCTCAGGAGGGGGGGTGGGGGGGGTGGGTGACCCTTTTGGGGACATAGTCTCAGGAGGGGGGGTGGGGGGGGGTGGGTGACCCTTTTGGGGACATAGTCTCAGGAGGGGGGTGGGGGGGGGGTGGGTGACCCTTTTGGGGACATAGTCTCAGGAGGGGGGGTGGGGGGGGGTGGGTGACCCTTTTGGGGACATAGTCTCAGGAGGGGGGGTGGGGGGGGGTGGGTGACCCTTTTGGGGACATAGTCTCAGGAGGGGGGGTGGGGGGGGGTGGGTGACCCTTTTGGGGACATAGTCTCAGGAGGGGGGGTGGGGGGGGGTGGGTGACCCCTTTTGGGGACATAGTCTCAGGAGGGGGGGTGGGGGGGGTGGGTGACCCTTTTGGGGACATAGTCTCAGGAGGGGGGGTGGGGGGGGGGTGGGTGACCCTTTTGGGACATAGTCTCAGGAGGGGGGGTGGGGGGGGTGGGTGACCCTTTTGGGGACATAGTCTCAGGAGGGGGGGGTGGGGGTGTGTGTAGGTGACCCTTTTGGGGACATAGTCTCAGGGTGGAGGGTGGGGACTTGCGTAGGTGACCCTTTTGGGGACATAGTCTCAGGAGGGGGGTGGGTGGGGGTGTGTAGGTGACCTTTTGGGGACATAGTCTCAGGAAGGGGGGTGGGGGGGGCAGGGTGACCCTTTTGGGGACATAGTATCAGGAGGGGGGGGTGGGGGGGTGGGTAGGGTGACCCTTTTGGGGACATAGTCTCAGGAGGGAGGGGTGGCGGGTGGGTAGGTGACCCTTTTGGGGACATAGTCTCAGGAGGGGTGGTGGGGGGGTGGGTGGGTGACCCTTTTGGGGACATAGTCTCAGGAGGGCGGGGTGGGGGTTGCTGGGTAGGTGACCCTTTTGGGGACATAGTCTGAGGAGGGGGGGTGTGGGTGGCTTGTAGGTGACCCTTTTGGGGACATAGTCTCGGGAGGGTTAGTGGGGGGGGTGGGTAGGTGACCCTTTTCGGGACATATTCAGAGGAGGGGGGTTAGGTGACCCTTTTGGGGACATAGTCTGAGTAGGGGTGTGGGTGACCCTTTTGGGGACATAGTCTCAAGTGTGGGGTGTAGGGGGGTTGGGTAGGTCACCTTTTTGGGGACATAGTTTCAGGGGGTGGAGGTGGGGGGAATGCGTAGGTGACCCTTTTGGTGACATAGCCTCGGGGGGGTGGTCGGGGGTTTGGGTAGGTGACCATTTTGGGGACATATTCTCAGGGTGTGGGGAGGGGGGTAGGTGACCCTTTTGGGGACATAGTCTCAGGAGAGGGTTGGGATGGGGTGTGTAGGTGACTCTTTTGGGGACATAGTCTAAGGAGAGGGTTGGGGGGGTAGGTTACACTTTTGGGGACATAGTCTCAGGAGGGGGGTGGGCGGTGGGTAGGTGACCCTATTGGGGACATAGTCTCAGGAGGGCGGGGTGTGGGGGTTTGGGTAGTTGACCATATTGGGGACATAGTCTCAGGAGGGTGGGGTGTGGGGGGTGGTAGGGTGACCCTTTTGGGGACATAGTCTCAGGAGGGGGGGTGGGGCGGGGGGTAGGTGACCCTCTTGGGGACATAGTCTCAGGAGGGGTGGTGGGGGGGGGGTAGGGTGACCCTTTTGGGGACATAGTCTCAGGAGGGGGAGGTGGGGGGTGGGTAGGTGACCCTTTTGGGGACATAGTCTCAGGAGGGGGGGTGGGTGGGTGGGTATGTGACCCATTTGGAGACATAGTCTCAGGAGGGCGGGGTGGGTGAGGGGCTGGGAAGGTGACCCTTTTGGGGACATAGTCTCAGGAGGGGGTTGTGGTGTGTGGGTAGGTGACCCTTTTGGGGACATAGTCTCAGGAGGGGGGGTGGGTTGGTGCCCCTTTTGGGGACATAGTCTCAGGAGGGGGGGGTGGGGGTGGGTTAGGTGACCCTTTTGGGGACATAGTCTCAGGAGGGGAGGTTTTGGTGTCTGGGTGACCCTTTTGGGGACATAGTCTCAGGAGGGGGGGTTTGGAGGTCTGGGTGACCCTTTTGGGGACATAGTCTCAGGAGGGGGGGGGTGGGGGGGTGGGTGACCCTTTTGGGGACATAGTCTCAGGAGGGGGGGGTGGGGGGGGGTGGGTGACCCTTTTGGGGACATAGTCTCAGGAGGGGGGGGTGGGGGGGGTGGGTGACCCTTTTGGGGACATAGTCTCAGGAGGGGGGGTGGGGGTGGGTGGGTGACCCTTTTGGGGACATAGTCTCAGGAGGGGGGGGTGGGGGGGTGGGTGACCCTTTTGGGGACATAGTCTCAGGAGGGGGGGGTGGGGGGGGTGGGTGACCCTTTTGGGGACATAGTCTCAGGAGGGGGGGGTGGGGGGGGTGGGTGACCCTTTTGGGGACATAGTCTCAGGAGGGGGGGGTGGGGGGGGTGGGTGACCCTTTTGGGGACATAGTCTCAGGAGGGGGGGGGTGGGGGGGTGGGTGACCCTTTTGGGACATAGTCTCAGGAGGGGGGGGGGTGGGGGGGGGTGGGTGACCCTTTTGGGGACATAGTCTCAGGAGGGGGGGGTGGGGGGGGGTGGGTGACCCTTTTGGGGACATAGTCTCAGGAGGGGGGGGGTGGGGGGGGTGGGTGACCCTTTTGGGGACATAGTCTCAGGAGGGGGGGGTGGGGGGGGGTGGGTGACCCTTTTGGGGACATAGTCTCAGGAGGGGGGGGTGGGGGGGGGTGGGTGACCCTTTTGGGGACATAGTCTCAGGAGGGGGGGGTGGGGGGGGGTGGGTGACCCTTTTGGGGACATAGTCTCAGGAGGGGGGTGGGGGGGGGGTGGGTGACCCTTTTGGGGACATAGTCTCAGGAGGGGGGGTGGGGGGGGGTGTGGGGTGACCCTTTTGGGGACATAGTCTCAGGAGGGGGGGTGGGGGGGTGGGGTGGGTGACCCTTTTGGGGACATAGTCTCAGGAGGGGGGGGTGGGGCGGGTGGTTAGGTGACCCTCTTGCGGACATAGTTTCAGGAGGGGGTTTGGGGAGGGGCTGGGTAGGTGACCCTTTTGGGGACAGAGTCTCAAGAGGTGGGGTGGGGGCGGGTGGGCAGGTGACCCTTTTGGGGACATAGTCTGAGGAGGGGGCTGGTGGGGGGGGTAGGTGACAATTTTGGGGACATAGTCTCAGGAGGGGGGGTGGGGGGGTGTTGGGTAGGTGACCCTTTTGGGGACATAGTCTCAGGAGGGGGGTGGTTGTGCTTGGGAATGTGACCCTTTAGGGGACATAGTATCAGGTGGGGGAGGTCGGGGGGTTGGGTCGGTGACCCTTTTGGGGACATAGTCTCAGGGTGGGGGGAAAGGGGGGTAGGTGACCCGTTTGGGGACATAGTATCAGGAGCTGCGGGTGGGGGTGTGGTTAGGTGACCCTTTTGGGGACATAGTCTAAGGAGGGGCGGGTGTGGGGGTGGGTAGGTGACCCTTTTGGGGACATAGTCTCAGGAGGGGGGGTGGGGGGGGGGGTGGGTGACCCTTTTGGGGACATAGTCTCAGGAGGGGGGGGGTGGGGGGGGGTGGGTGACCCTTTTGGGGACATAGTCTCAGGAGGGGGGGTGGGGGGGGGGGTGGGTGACCCTTTTGGGGACATAGTCTCAGGAGGGGGGGTGGGGGGGGGTGGGTGACCCTTTTGGGGACATAGTCTCAGGAGGGGGGGGGTGGGGGGGTGGGTGACCCTTTTGGGGACATAGTCTCAGGAGGGGGGGTGGGGGGGGTGGGTGACCCTTTTGGGGACATAGTCTCAGGAGGGGGGGTGGGGGGGGTGGGTGACCCTTTTGGGGACATAGTCTCAGGAGGGGGGGTGGGGGGGGTGGGTGACCCTTTTGGGGACATAGTCTCAGGAGGGGGGGGTGGGGGGGGGTGGGTGACCCTTTTGGGGACATAGTCTCAGGAGGGGGGGTGTGGCGGGTGGGTGACCCTTTTGGGGACATAGTCTCAGGAGGGGGGGTGTTGGGGGTGTGGGTCGGTGACCCTTTTGGGGACATAGTCTCATGATGGGGGGTGGGGGGTGGGTAGGTGACACTATGGGGGACCTAGTCTCAGGACGGCGTGGTGGGGGTGGCTGGGTAGCTGACCCTTTTGGGGACATAGTCTGAGGAAGGGGGTAGAATCCCGTTTTGGGGACATAGTTTCAGCAGGGGGGCTGCTATGGGGGGTAGGAGACCCTTTTGGGGACATAGTCTGAGGAGGGGGGGGGTTGGGGGTAGGTGACCCTTTTGGGGACATAGTCTCAGGAGGGGGCTTGGTTGGTGGTGGGTAGGTGCTCCTTTAGGGGACATAGTATCAGGAGGGGGGGGGTCGGAGTCTTGGGTCGGTGGACCTTTTGGGGACATAGTCTCAGGGTGGGGGGTGGGGGGTAGGTGACCCGTTTGGGGACATAGTCTCAGGAGGGGGGGTGGGAGGGCTGGTTAGGTGACACTTTTGGGGACATAGTCTCAGGAGGGGGGGTGGGGGGGGTGGGTGACCCTTTTGGGGACATAGTCTCAGGAGGGGGGGTGGGGGGGGTGGGTGACCCTTTTGGGGACATAGTCTCAGGAGGGGGGGTGGGGGGGGGGTGGGTGACCCTTTTGGGGACATAGTCTCAGGAGGGGGGGTGGGGGTGGGTGGGTGACCCTTTTGGGGACATAGTCTCAGGAGGGGGGGTGGGGGGGGGTGGGTGACCCTTTTGGGGACATAGTCTCAGGAGGGGGGGTGGGGGGGGGGTGGGTGACCCTTTTGGGGACATAGTCTCAGGAGGGGGGGTGGGGGGGGGTGGGTGACCCTTTTGGGGACATAGTCTCAGGAGGGGGGGTGGGGGGGGGGTGGGTGACCCTTTTGGGGACATAGTCTCAGGAGGGGGGGTGGGGGGGGGTGGGTGACCCTTTTGGGGACATAGTCTCAGGAGGGGGGGTGGGGGGGGGTATAGGTGACCTTTTGGGGACATAGTCTCAGGGTGGGGGGAGGGTGGGCAGGTGACCCTCTTGGGGACATAGTCTCAGGAGGTGTTGGTGGGGGGGTGGGTGGGTGACCCTTTTGGGGACATACTCTCAGGAGGGGCGGGTGGGGGGGCTGGGTAGGTGACCCTTTTGGGGACATAGTCTCAGGAAGGGGGGGTGGGGGGGTGGGTAGTTGACCGTTTTGGGGACATAGTCAAAGGAGGGGTGGTGGGGTGTTTGGGTAGCTGACCATTTTGGTGACATAGTCTCAGGAGGGGGGTGTGGGGGTGTGTGTAGGTGACCCTATTGGGGACATAGTCTCAGGCGGGCGGGGTGGGGGAGGGGGTGGGAAGGTGACCCTTTTGGGACATTGTCTCAGGAGGGGGTTGGGGGGTGTGGGTAGGTGACCCTTTTGGGGACATAGTCTGAGGTTGGGGGGGTAGGTGACACTTTTGGGGACATTGTTTCAGGAGGGGCGGAAGGGTTGGGTGACCCTTTTGGGGACATAGTCTCAGGAGGGGGGGTGGGGGGGTGGTGGGTGACCCTTTTGGGGACATAGTCTCAGGAGGGGGGTGGGGGGTGGTGGGTGACCCTTTTGGGGACATAGTCTCAGGAGGGGGGGTGGGGGGTGGGTGGGTGACCCTTTTGGGGACATAGTCTCAGGAGGGGGGGTGGGGGGGTGGGTGGGTGACCCTTTTGGGGACATAGTCTCAGGAGGGGGGGTGGGGGGGTGGGTGGGTGACCCTTTTGGGGACATAGTCTCAGGAGGGGGGTGGGGGGGGTGTGGGTGACCATTTTGGGGACATAGTCTCAGGAGGGGGGGTGGGGGGGCTGGGTGGGTGACCCTTTTGGGGACATAGTCTCAGGAGGGGGGGTGGGGGTGGGGGTGGGTGACCCTTTTGGGGACATAGTCTCAGGAGGGTGGGGGGGTGGGTGACCCTTTTGGGGACATAGTCTCAGGAGGGGGGGTGGGGTTTTGGGTAGGTGACCCTTTTGGGGACATAGTCTCAG
This sequence comes from Carcharodon carcharias, assembly GCF_017639515.1. NCBI lineage: Eukaryota > Metazoa > Chordata > Chondrichthyes > Lamniformes > Lamnidae > Carcharodon > Carcharodon carcharias. Next base: position 112,736,988 of record NC_054484.1, on the reverse strand, counting down.
GAGGGGTGGCTGTGGGGGGTGTGGGTAGTTGACCCTATTGGGGACATAGTCTCAGGAGTGCGGGGTGGGGGTGGGGGTGGGTAGGTGACCCTTTTGGGGACATTGTCTCAGGAGGGGGTTGGGCTGTTTGGGTAGGTGACCCGTTTGGGGACATAGTCTGAAGTTCGGGGAGTAGGTGACCCTTTTGGGGACATAGTCACAGGAGGGGTGGTTGGGTTGGTGACCCTTTTGGGGACATAGTCTCAGGATGGGTGGGTGGGGGTTGTGGGTAGGTGACGCTTTTGGGGACATAGTCTCAGGGGGTGGGGGTGGGGGGGCGTGCATAGGTGACCCTTTTGGCGACATAGTGTCAGGGTGGGGGGAGGGTGGGTATCTGACCCGTTTGGGGACATAGACTCAGGAGGGTGGGGGTGGGGAGGTGGGTAGGTTACCCTTTTGGGGACATAGTCTCAGGAGGGGGGGTTGGGGGGATGTGTTGGTGACCCTTTTGGGGACATAGTCTCAGGAGGGGGGTTGGGGGGGTGGGTACGTGACCCTTTAGGGGACATAGTCTCAGGAGGGGGGGGTGGGGGGTTGGTTGGTGTCCCTGTTGGGGACATAGTCTCAGGAGGGCGGGGTGGTGGTGGCTGGGTAGTTGACCCTTTTGGGGACATCGTCTCAGGAGGGCGGGGGTGTGGGGGGTGGGTTGGTGACCCTTTGGGGGACATTATCTCAGGAGGGGGGGTGGGGGGGCCTGGGTAGGTGACCCTTTTGGGGACATAGTCTCAGGAGGCGGGGTGGGGGCTGGTGAGTAGGTGACCCTTTTGGGGACATAGTCTGAGTAGGGGAGGGCAGGTGACACTTTTGGGGACATAGTCTCCTGTGTGGGGGGTGGGGGGGTTGGGTAGGTCACCCTTTTGGGGACGTAGACTCAGGGGGTGTGGGTGGGGGGCATGCGTAGGTGACCCTTTTGGGGACATAGTCTCAGGAGCGGGGTGTGGGTGTGGGTAGGTGACCCTTTTGGGGACATAGTCTCAGGAGGGGGGGTGGGGGGGGTAGGTGACCCTTTTGGGGACATAGTCTCAGGAGGCGGGTGGCTGGGATGGGTAGGTGACCCTTTTGGGGACATAGTCTCAGGAGGGGGGGTGGGGGGGGGTAGGTGACCCTTTTGGGGACATAGTCTCAGGAGGGGGGTGGGGGGGTGGGTAGGGTGACCCTTTTGGGGACATAGTCTCAGGAGGGGGGTGGGGGGGGGTAGGTGACCCCTTTTGGGGACATAGTCTCAGGAGGGGGGGTGGGGGGGGGTGGGTGACCCTTTTGGGGACATAGTCTCAGGAGGGGGGGTGGGGGTGGGTTGGGTGACCCTTTTGGGGACATAGTCTCAGGAGGGGGGGTGGGGGTGGGTGGGTGACCCTTTTGGGGACATAGTCTCAGGAGGGGGGGTGGGGGTGGGTGAGGTGACCCTTTTGGGGACATAGTCTCAGGAGGGGGGGTGGGGGGGGGTGGGTGACCCTTTTGGGACATAGTCTCAGGAGGGGGGTGTCGGGGGGGGTGTTGGTGACCCTTTTGGGGACATAGTCTCAGGAGGGGGGGTGGGGGGGGCGTGGGTGACCCTTTTGGGGACATAGTATCAGGAGGGGGGGTGGGGGGGGGGGTGGGTGACCCTTTTGGGGACATAGTCTCAGGAGGTGGGTGGGCGGGGTGGTAGGGTGACCCCTTGTGGGGACATAGTCTCAGGAGGGGGGGTGGGGGGGGTGGTGGGTGACCCTTTTGGGGACATAGTCTCAGGAGGGCGGGGTGGGGTGGGGGTGGGTGACCCTTTTGGGGACATAGTCTCAGGAGGGGGGGGTGGGGGGGGGTGGGTGACCCTTTTGGGGACATAGTCTCAGGAGGGGGGGTGGGGGGGGGGGTGGGTGACCCTTTTGGGGACATAGTCTCAGGAGGGGGTGGGTGACCCTTTTGGGGACATAGTCTGAGTAGGGGTGTGGGTGACCCTTTTGGGGACATAGTCTCAAGTGTGGGGTTTTGGGGGGTTGGGTAGGTCACCTTTTTGGGGACATAGTTTCAGGGGGTGGAGGTGGGGGAGGGGGTGGGAAGGTGACCCTTTTGGTGACATAGCCTCGGGGGGGTGGTCGGGGGTTTGGGTAGGTGACCATTTTGGAGACATATTCTCAGGGTGTGGGGAGGGGGTTAGGTGACCCTTTTGGGGACATAGTCTCAGGAGCGGGGTGGGATGGGGTGTGTAGGTGACTCTTTTGGGGACATAGTCTAAGGAGAGGGTTGGGGGGGTAGGTTACACTTTTGGGGACATAGTCTCAGGAGGGGGGTGGGCGGTGGGTAGGTGACCCTATTGGGGACATAGTCTCAGGAGGGCGGGGTGTGGGGGTTTGGGTAGTTGACCATATTGGGGACATAGTCTCAGGAGGGTGGGGTGTGGGGGGTGGGTAGGTGACCCTTTTGGGGACATAGTCTCAGGAGGGGGGGTTGGTGCGGGTGGGTAGGTGACCCTCTTGGGGACATAGTCTCAGGAGGTGTTGGTGGGGGGGTGGGTAGGTGACCCTTTTGGGGACATAGTCTCAGGAGGGGCGGGTGGGGGGGCTGGGTAGGTGACCCTTTTGGGGACATAGTCTCAGGAAGGGGGGGTGGGGGGGTGGGTAGTTGACCGTTTTGGGGACATAGTCCCAGGAGGGGTGGTGGGGTGTTTGGGTAGCTGACCATTTTGGTGACATAGTCTCAGGAGGGGGGTGTGGGGGTGTGTGTAGGTGACCCTATTGGGGACATAGTCTCAGGCGGGCGGGGTGGGGGAGGGGGTGGGAAGGTGACCCTTTTGGGACATTGTCTCAGGAGGGGGTTGGGGGGTGTAGGTAGGTGACCCTTTTGGGGACATAGTCTGAGGTTGGGGGGGGTAGGTGACACTTTTGGGGACATTGTTTCAGGAGGGGCGGTTGGGTTGGTGACCCTTTTGGGGACATAGTCTCAGGAGGGGGGGTGTGGCATGGGGTGTGTGGGTGACTCTTTTGGGGACATAGTCTCAGGAGAGGGGTGGGGGTTTGGTGAGGTGACCCTTTTGGGGACATAGTCTCAGGAGGGGGGGTGGGCGGGGGTGGGTGACCCTTTTGGGGACATAGTCTCAGGAGGGCGGGGTTGGGGGTGGGTGAGTTGACCATATTGGGGACATAGTCTCAGGAGTGAGGGGTGTGGGGGGGGGTAGGTGACCATTTTGGGGACCTAGTCTCAGGGGGGGGGGAGGGGGTGTAGGGTGACCTTTTGGGGACATAGTCTCAGGAGAGGGGGGTGGTGGGGGGGCTGGATAGGTGACACTTTTGGGGACATAGTCTCAGGATGGGGGGTGGGGGCGGGTGGGTAGGTGACCCCTTTGGGGACCTAGTCTCAGGAGGGGGGGGTGGGAGGGGTGGTAGGTGACCCTTTTGGGGACATAGTCTCAGGAGGTGCGGGTGGGGTTTTGGGTAGGTGACCCTTTTGGGGACATAGTCTCAGGAAGGGGGGGTGGGGGGGTGGGTAGTTGACCCTATTGGGGACATAGTCTCAGGAGTGCGGGGTGGGGGTGGGGGTGGGAAGGTGACCCTTTTGGGGACATTGTCTCAGGAGGGGGTTGGGCTGTTTGGGTAGGTGACCCGTTTGGGGACATAGTCTGAAGTTCGGGGAGTAGGTGACCCTTTTGGGGACATAGTCACAGGAGGGGTGGTTGGGTTGGTGACCCTTTTGGGGACATAGTCTCAGGATGGGTGGGTGGGGGTTGTGGGTAGGTGACGCTTTTGGGGACATAGTCTCAGGGGGTGGGGGTGGGGGGGCGTGCATAGGTGACCCTTTTGGCGACATAGTGTCAGCGTGGGGGGAGGGTGGGTATCTGACCCGTTTGGGGACATAGACTCAGGAGGGTGGGTGTGGGGAGGTGGGTAGGTTACCCTTTTGGGGACATAGTCTCAGGAGGGGGGTGTGGGGGGAGGTTGAGTTGGTGACCCTTTTGGGGACATAGTCTCAGGAGGGGGGAGGGAGGGGTCGTGGGTACGTGACCCTTTAGGGGACATAGTCTCAGGAGGGGGGGTGGGGGGGTGGTTGGTGTCCCTGTTGGGGACATAGTCTCAGGAGGGCGGGGTGGTGGTGGCTGGGTAGTTGACCCTTTTGGGGACATCGTCTCAGGAGGGCGGGGTGTGGGGGGGGGTTGGTGACCCTTTTGGGGACATTGTCTCAGGAGGGGGGGTGGGGGGGCCTGGGTAGGTGACCCTTTTGGGGACATAGTCTCAGGAGGTGTGGGTGGGGGCGGGTGGGTAGGTGACCCTTTTGGGGACATAGTCTGAGGAGGGGGGGTAGCTGACACTTTTGGGGACATAGTCTCCTGTGTGGGGGGTGGGGGGGTTGGGTAGGTCGACCCTTTTGGGGACGTAGACTCAGGGGGTGTGGGTGGGGGGCATGCGTAGGTGACCCTTTTGGGGACATAGTCTCGGGGCGGTGGTCGAGGGGTTGGGTAGGTGACCATTTTGGGGACATATTCTCAGGTTGTGGGGAGGGGGGGTAGGTGACCTGTTTGAGGACATTGTCTCAGGAGGGGTGTTGGGGGTGGATGGGTAGGTGACCCTCTTGGGGACATTGTCTCAGGAGGGTGGGGTGCGGGGCGTGGGTAGGTGACCCTTTTAGGGACATAGTCTCAGGAGGGGGGTGTGGGGGGGTTGGGTAGGTGACCCTTTTGGGGACATAGTCTCAGGAGGGGGGATGGGACGGGGTGTGTAGGTGACCCTTTTGGGGACATAGTCTCAGGAAAGGGGGTGGGGGGTGTGGGTAGGTTACACTTTTGGGGACATAGTCTCAGGAGGTGTTGGTGGGGGGGTGGGTAGGTGACACTCTAGGGGACATAGTCTCAGGAGGGGCGGGTGGGGGGCTGGGTAGGTGACCCTTTTGGGCACATTGTCTCAGGAGGGGGTTGGGGGTTGTGGTTAGGTGACCCTTTTGGGGACATAGTCTGAGGTTGGGGGGGTAGGTGACCCTTTTGGGGATATAGTCTCAGGACGGGTGGTTGGGTTGGTGACCATTTTGTGGACATAGTCTCAGGACGGGTGGGTGGGGGGTGTGGGTAGGTGACCCTTTTGGGGACATAGTCTCAGGGGGTGGGGGTGGGGGGCGTGCGTAGGTGACCCTTTTGGTAACGTAGTCTCAGGAGAGGGGGTTGGGGTTTGGGTAGGTGACCCTTTTGGGGACATAGTCTCAGGGTGGGGGGAGGGTGGGTAGTTGACCCGTTTGGGGACATAGTCTCTGGAGGGGGTTTGGGGGGTTGGGTTGGTGACCCTTTTGGGGACATAGTCTCAGGAGGTGGGGTGGGGGCTGGTGGGTAGGTGACCCTTTTGGGGACATAGTCTGAGTAGGGGGGGGGTTGCTGACACTTTTGGGGACATAGTCTAAAGTGTGGGGGGTGGGGGGGTTGGGTAGGTCACCCTTTTGGGGACATAGACTCAGGGGGTGGGGGTGGGGGGAATGCGTAGGTGACCCTTTTGGGGACATAGTCTCGGGGGGTGGTCGAGGGGTTGGGTTGGTGACCATTTTGGGACATATTCTCAGGGTGTGGGGAGGGGGGGTAGGTGACCTGTTTGGGGACATTGTCTCAGGAGGGGGGTTGGGGGTGGGTGGGTAGGTGACCCTCTTGGGGGCATTGTCTCAAGAGGGTGGGGTGGGGAGTGTGGGTAGGTGACCCTTTTGGGGACATAGTCTCAGGAGGGGGGTGTGGGGGTTTGGGTAGGTGACACTTTTGGGGACATAGTCTCAGGAGGGGGGATGGGATGGGGTGTGTAGGTGAACCTTTTGGGGACATAGTCTCAGGTGTGGGGTTGGGGGGGTGTGGGTAGGTTACACTTTTGGGGACATAGTCTCAGGAGGTGTTGGTGGGGGGGTGGGTAGGTGACCCCCTTTGGGGACATAGTCTCAGGAGGGGCGGGTGGGGGGGGGCGTAGGTGACCCTTTTGGGGACATAGTCTCAGGAGGGGGGTTTGGGGGGGTTGGGTAGGTGACCCTTTTGGGGACATAGTCTCAGGAGGGGGGATGGGATGGGGTGTGTAGGTGAACCTTTTGGGGACATAGTCTCAGGGGGGGGTGGGGGGTGTGGGTAGGTTACACTTTTGGGGACATAGTCTCAGGAGGTGTTGGTGGGGGAGTGGGTAGGTGACCCCCTTGGGGACATAGTCTCAGGAGGGGCGGGTGGGGGGGCGTAGGTGACCCTTTTGGGGACATAGTCTCAGGAGGGGGGGTGGGGGGGTGGGTAGTTGACCCTTTTGGGGACATATTCTCAGGTGTGGGGGTAGGGTGTTTGAGCAGATGACCATTTTGGGGACATAGTCTCAGGAGGGGGTGTGTGGGGGCGGTGTGTAGGTGACTCTATTGGGGACATAGTCTCAGGGTGGAGGGCGGGTTGGGGGAGGGGGTGGGAAGGTGACCCTTTTGGGGACATTGTCTCAGGAGGGGATTGGGGTTGTGGTTAGGTGACCCTTTTGGGGACATAGTCTGAGGTTGGGAGGTGTAGGTGACCCTTTTGGGGACATAGTCTCAGGAGGGGTGGTTGGGTTGGTGACCCTTTTGGGGACATAGTCTCAGGAGGGGTGGGTGGGTGTGTGGGTGGGTGACCCTTTTGGGGTCATAGTCTCAGGGGGTGGGGGTGGGGGGCGTGCCTAGGTGACTCTTTTGGGGACATAGTCTCAGGAGGGGGGGTCGGGGTTTGGGTAGGTGACCCTTTTGGGGACATAGTCTCAGGGTGGGGGTAGGGTGGGTAGGTGACCCGTTTGGGGACATAGACTCAGGAGGGAGCGGGTGGGGAGGTGGGTAGGTTACCCTTTTGGGGACATAGTCTCTGGAAGGGGGGGTTGGGTTGGTGACCCTTTAGGGGACATAGTCTCAGGAGGGGGGTTGGGGGGGTGGGTTCGTGTCCCTATTGGGGACATCGTCTCAGGAGGGCGGGGGTGTTGGGGGTGGGTTGGTGACCCTTTGGGGGACATAGTCTCAGGAGGCGGGGTGGGGGCTGGTGGGTAGGTGTCCCTTTTGGGGACATAGTCTGCGTGGGGGGGTAGCTGACACTTTTGGCACATAGTCTCCGGTGTGGGGGGTGGGGGTGTTGGGTAGGTCACCCTTTTGGGGACATAGACTCAGGGGGTGGGGGTGGGGGGCATGCATAGGTGATCCTTTTGGGGACATAGTCTCGGGGGGGTGATCGAGGGGTTGGGTAGGTGACCATTTTGGGGACATTGTCTCAGGAGGGGGGGTGGGGGTGGGTGGGTAGGTGACCCTTTTGGGGACATTGTCTCAGGAGGGTGGGGTGGGGGGGTGGGTAGGTGACCCTTTTGGGGACATACTCTCAGGAGGGGGGTGTGGGGGGGTTGGGTAGGTGACCCTTTTGGGGACATAGTCTCAGGAGGGGGGTGGTGGTGTGTAGGTGACCCTTATGGGGACATAGTCTCAGGAGGGGGGGGTGGGGGGGCATAGGCGACCCTTTTGGGGACATAGTCTCAGGAGGGGGGGGTGGGGGGGGGGTGGGTGACCCTTTTGGGGACATAGTCTCAGGAGGGGGGGTGGGGGGGGGGTGGGTGACCCTTTTGGGGACATAGTCTCAGGAGGGGGGGGTGGGGGGGGTGGGTGACCCTTTTGGGGACATAGTCTCAGGAGGGGGGGGTGGGGGGGGGTGGGTGACCCTTTTGGGGACATAGTCTCAGGAGGGGGTGGGTGGGGGGGGGTGGGTGACCCTTTTGGGGACATAGTCTCAGGAGGGGGGGGTGGGGGGGTGGTGGGTGACCCTTTTGGGGACATAGTCTCAGGAGGGGGGGGTGGGGGGGGGTGGGTGACCCTTTTGGGGACATAGTCTCAGGAGGGGGGGGTGGGGGGGGGTGGGTGACCCTTTTGGGGACATAGTCTCAGGAGGGGGGGGTGGGGGGGGTGGGTGACCCTTTTGGGGACATAGTCTCAGGAGGTGGGGGTGTGGGGGTGGGTAGGTGACCCTTTTGGGGACATAGTCTCAGGAGGGGCGGGTGGGGGGCGTGGGTAGGTGACCCTTTTGGGGACATAGTCTCAGGAAGGGGGGTTGGGGGGATGGGTAAGTGACCCTTTTGGGGACATAGTCTCAGGAGGCGGTTGGGGGTGGGTGCGTAGGTGACCCTTTTGGGGACATATTCTGAGGAGGGCGGATGGTAGGTGACCATTTTGGGGACATAATCTCAGGAGGGGGGGTGGGGGTGGGTGTGTAGGTGACGCTTTTGGGGACATAGTCTCAGGAGGGGTTGTTTGGGGGGGGTGGGTAGGTGACCCTTTAGGGGACATAGTCTCAGGAGGTGGGGGTGGGGGGGTGTGGGTAGCTGACCCTATTGGGGACATGGTCTCAGGAGGGCGGGGTGGAGGGTGTGGGTAGGTGACCATTTTGAGGACATAGACTCAGTAGTGGGGTTGCTGGTAGGTGGGGTGATGACCCTTTTGGGGACATAGTCTCAGGAGGGGGGGTGGGGGGGGTGGGTGACCCTTTTGGGGACATAGTCTCAGGAGGGGGGGGTGGGGGTGGGTGGGTGACCCTTTTGGGGACATAGTCTCAGGAGGGGGGGTGGGGGGGGTGGGTGACCCTTTTGGGGACATAGTCTCAGGAGGGGGGGGTGGGGGGGGTGGGTGACCCTTTTGGGGACATAGTCTCAGGAGGGGGGGGTGGGGGGGGTGGGTGACCCTTTTGGGGACATAGTCTCAGGAGGGGGGGGTGGGGGGGGTGGGTGACCCTTTTGGGGACATAGTCTCAGGAGGGGGGGTGGGGGGGGTGGGTGACCCTTTTGGGGACATAGTCTCAGGAGGGGGGGGTGGGGGGGGTGGGTGACCCTTTTGGGGACATAGTCTCAGGAGGGGGGGGTGGGGGGGGTGGGTGACCCTTTTGGGGACATAGTCTCAGGAGGGGGGGGTGGGGGGGGGTGGGTGACCCTTTTGGGGACATAGTCTCAGGAGGGGTGGGGGGGTGGGGGTGGGTGGGGTGGTTACTCTTTTGGGGACATAGTCTCAGGAGGGTTGGTTGGGTTGGTGACCCTTTTGGGGACATAGTCTCAGGAGGGGTGGGTGGGGGTGTGGGTAGGTGTCCCTTTTGGGGACATAGTCTCAGGGGGTGGGGGTGGGGGGCGTGCATAGTTGACTCTTTTGGGGACATAGTCTCAGGAGGGGGGGCGTCGTGGTGTTGGTTAGGTGACCCTTTTGGGGACATAGTCTCAGGGTGGGGGGAGGGTGGGTAGGTGACACGTTTGGGGACATAGACTCAGGAGGGAGGGGGTGGGGAGGTGGGTAGGTTACCCTTTTGGGGACATAGTCTCTGGAGGGGGGGGGTTGGGGGGATGGGTTGGTGACCCTTTTGGTGACATAGTCTCAGAAGGGGGGGTTGGGGGGGTGGGTAGGTGACCCTTTAGGGGACATAGTCTCAGGAGGGGGGTTGGGGGGGTGGGTGGGTGACCCTTTTGGGGACATAGTCTCAGGAGGGGGGGTGGTGGGGTGGGTGGGTGACCCTTTTGGGGACATAGTCTCAGGAGGGGGGGTGTGGGGGTGGGTGGGTGACCCTTTTGGGGACATAGTCTCAGGAGTGGGGGTGGGGGGGTGGTGGGTGAACCTCTTGGGGACATAGTCTCAGGAGTGGGGTGGGGGGGTGGGCTGGGTGACCCTTTTGGGGACATAGTCTCAGGAGGGGCGGGTGGGCTGGGGTGGGTGGGTGACCCTTTTGGGACATAGTCTCAGGAGGGGGGGGTGGGGGTGGGGGACCCTTTTGGGGACATAGTCTCAGGAGGGGGGGTGGGGGGTGGGTGGGTGACCCTTTTGGGGACATAGTCTCAGGAGGGGGGTGGGGGGTGGTGACCCTTTTGGGGACATAGTCTCAGGAGGGGGGGTGGGGGTGGTGGGTAGGTGACCCTTTTGGGGACATAGTCTCAGGAGGGGGTGTGGGTTGGTGACCCTTTTGGAGACATAGTCTCAGGAGGGGGGTTGGGGGTGTGGGTAGGTGACCCTTTTCGTGACATAGTCTCAGGGGGTGGGGGTGGGGGGCGTGGGTAGGTTACCCTTTTGGGGACATAGTCTCAGGAGGGTGGGGTCGGGGTTTGGGTAGGTGACCCTTTTGGGGACATAGTCTCAGGGTGGGGGGAGGAAGGGTAGGTGACCCTTTTGGGGACATAGTCTCAGGGAGGGGGGAGGTTGGGTAGGTGACCCTTTTGTGGACATAGTCTCAGGAGGGGGTGTTGGGGGGGTGCGTAGGTGACCCTTTTGGGGACATAGTCTCAGGGGGGGGTTTTGGGTAGGTGACCCTTTAGGGGACATAGTGTCAGGATGGGGGTTGGTGGGTTGGGTAGGTGACCCTTTTGGGGACATAGTCTCAGGGTGGGTGGAGGGGGTGTAGGTGACCCGTTTGGGGACATAGTCTCAGGAGGTGGGGGTGGGGGGGGGGGTGGGTGACCCTTTTGGGGACATAGTCTCAGGAGGGGGGGGTGGGGGGGGGTGGGTGACCCTTTTGGGGACATAGTCTCAGGAGGGGGGGGTGGGGGGGGGTGGGTGACCCTTTTGGGGACATAGTCTCAGGAGGGGGGGGGTGGGGTGGGTGGGTGACCCTTTTGGGGACATAGTCTCAGGAGGGGGGGGTGGGGGGGGTGGTGACCCTTTTGGGGACATAGTCTCAGGAGGGGGGGGGTGGGGGGGTGGGTGGTGACCCTTTTGGGGACATAGTCTCAGGAGGGGGGGTGGGGGTGGGGTGGGTGACCCTTTTGGGGACATAGTCTCAGGAGGGGGGGTGGGGGGGGGTGGGTGACCCTTTTGGGGACATAGTCTCAGGAGGGGGGGGTGGGGGGTGGGTGGGTGACCCTTTTGGGGACATAGTCTCAGGAGGGGGGGGGTGGGGGGGGTGGGTGACCCTTTTGTGGACATATCTCTGGAGATGGGGTGGGGATGGTGGGTAGGTGACCCTTTTGGGGACATAGTCTGAGGAGGGGGGGTAGGTGACCCTTTTGGAGACATAGTCTCAGGAGGAGGGTGTGGGTTGGTGACCCTTTTGGGGACATAGTCTCAAGAGGGTGTGGTGGGGGTGTGGGTAGGTGATCCTTTTGGGGACATAGTCTCAGGAGTGGGGGGTGGGGGGGCGTAGGTGACCCTTTTGGGGACATAGTCTCAGGAGGGGGGTTTGGGGGGTTGGGTAGGTGACCCTTTTGGGGACATAGTCTCAGTAGTGGTGTTGTGGGGGTGTATAGGTGAACCTTTTGGGGACATAGTCTCAGGAGAGGGGGGGGTGGGGGGTGTGGGTAGGTTACACTTTTGGGGACATAGTCTCAGGAGGGGTTGGTGGGGGTGGGTAGGTGACCCCCTTGGGGACATAGTCTCAGGAGGGGGGGGGTGGGGGGGCGTAGGTGACCCTTTTGGGGACATAGTCTCAGGAGGGGGGGTGGGGTGGGGTGGGTGACCTTTTGGGGACATAGTCTCAGGAGGGGGGGGGTGGGGGAGGGTGGGTGACCCTTTTGGGGACATAGTCTCAGGAGGGGGGGGGTGGGGGGGGTGGGTGACCCTTTTGGGGACATAGTCTCAGGAGGGGGGGTGGGGGGGGGTGGGTGACCCCTTTTGGGGACATAGTCTCAGGAGGGGGGGGGTGGGGGGTGGGTGGGTTGACCCTTTTGGGGACATAGTCTCAGGAGGGGGGGGTGGTGTGTGGGTGCACCCTTTTGGGGACATAGTCTCAGGAGGGGGGGGGTGGGGGGGGGGGGGTGACCCTTTTGGGACATAGTCTCAGGAGGGGGGGGGTGGGGGGGTGGGTGACCCTTTTGGGGGACATAGTATCAGGAGGGGGGGGGGTGGGGGGTGGTGGTGACCCTTTTGGGGACATAGTCTCAGGAGGGGGGGGTGGGGGGTGGGTGGGTGACCCTTTTGGGGACATAGTCTCAGGAGGGGGGGGTGGGGGGGGGTGGGTGACCCTTTTGGGGACATAGTCTCAGGAGGGGGGGTGGGGGGGTGTGGGTGACCCTTTTGGGGACATAGTCTCAGGAGGGGGGGGTGGGGGGGGGGTGGGTGACCCTTTTGGGGACATAGTCTCAGGAGGGGGGGGGTGGGGGGGTGTGGGTGACCCTTTTGGGGACATAGTCTCAGGAGGGGGGGTGGGGGGTGTGGGTGACCCTTTTGGGGACATAGTCTCAGGAGGGGGGGTGGGGGGTGTGGGTGACCCTTTTGGGGACATAGTCTCAGGAGGGGGGGTGTGGGGTGGACCCTTTTGGGGACATATTCTCAGGAGGGGGGGGTGGGGGGGGGTGAGGTGACCCTTTTGGGGACATATTCCTCAGGAAGGGGGGGAGGGGTGGGGGGTGGGTGACCCTTTTGGGGACATAGTATCACGGAGGGGAGGGGTTGGGGGTGTGTGTGGGTGACCATTTTGGGGACATTGTCTCAGGAGGGGGGATGTGGGGGTGTTGTGTAGGTGACCCTTTTGGGGACATTGTCTCAGGAGGGTGGGTGGGGGGGTGGGTAGGTGACCCTTTTGGGGACATACTCTCAGGAGGGGGGGTGGGGGGTTTGGGTAGGTGACCCTTTTGGGGACATAGTCTCAGGAGGGGGGGTGTAGGATGTGGGTAGGTGACCCTTATGGGGACATAGTCTCAGGAGAGGGGTAGGTGGGGGTTTGTGTAGGTTACACTTTTGGGGTACATAGTCTCAGAAGGGGGCTGGCGGGCGGTGGATAGGTGACCCGATTGGGGGACATTAGTCTCAGGAGGACGGGGTGTGGGGGGTTTGGGTTAGTAGAACATATTGGGGACATAGTCTCAGGAGGGGGGGTGCGTGGGTGGGTAGGTGACCCTTTTGGGGACATAGTCTCAGGAGGATGGGTTGGGTGGGGTGGGTAGGTGACCCTTTAGGGGACATAGTCTCAGGAGGGG